>NC_029776.3:97381564-97390702 GCF_000817695.3 Arachis duranensis
TCCTCTTATCTTTTATATATTTAAATAATCTCCAACCTGTCTTCAACACATAACAATTACATTCACCCATACCCTAAATAATCATAATAATATATTAAGTTAATTTTTTAAATACCATAACACTATATATATGTACGTGCTTTGTAGGATAATGTATGCTTAAAAGAGAGGTCAATAATTATAAACCTAAATCCTAATTCTTTTTGTTAAGAAGATGCAGAGTGTAACATACCTTAAAATTTTACCAAGTAATTAATCTTACCAGTTACCGCATTTGCTAATACCAAAAGTAAAAAATTGATTCTTGGCCCAACATGCTGACAGGGAGTCAAATCAAAGACCTGGAAAGAGCAATTGATGATCAGTTTACAACATTTTTGTGAATACTGTAACTCTGCTTGAAAAACAGTGTGATTTTGTTTGGTTATGATGATGAACCATGAGTATTGCTCTAGAAAAAAAAGTGGTGTTGTAGATATGAACCAAATAAAAATAAAAATATTAGAGCACTAATAGAATTTATTATTTTTTATTAATATTTTTAATTATTAGTTAAATTTTTTTAATTTAGTAATTTAATAATATATTTTTAATTTTTATTTTTAAATATTATTAATTAATTATTAATAAAAAATAATAAATTCTGTTGATCGTGTAATATTTGTGTGTAGGGTGGGTCGGTGGGATAGGGTGATGCCGTCATGGATGGTGGTTCCCCGGGGTAAGACAACAGACCCCAGCCCAGCCATCACTTCACTTCACTACTCCACTACGATATATCCCAATACCATTATATATATATATACGCCTAATCTACCACCTATACTACTACTTACTAACAAACAAAACATACAAAATTGTACTATCATTATTGTTTCAACCATTTATTATATCTTTCGCTAGGGGTGTGTGGCCTGGATTTCGGGCCGAGTTCGAGCATTTTAGAATTTAATTTGATGTGATTTCATCGGGTTTAGGGTCGGGTTAGAATTTTAAAAATAGATTCGGTCATTATTTTGGGTCGGATCCGGGCATGATTCGGGTCACTCGAAGTCGGTCCAGTGGTCCAATCATCATACACAATTAATATTTTGTATTATTAATGATGGATGATGGTTATTCTTATGTGAAATTTAAGTATTATAAATCTTAATATTTTGTGTTATTAGTTATTATAAGACTATAAGTTAATATTTTATGTTTAAAATGCATAAGATTTTAGACTAATGCATAATGTTGTGTTATTTATATTGATTTAAATATTTGGTGTTATTATACAATATTAGTATTGATTATGATTATGCTTTAATTTTAGAAAAAAATCGGTTCTTGTTTTTCTAAGTGAATTTTACTATGTCAAATAATAGTTGGAGCTTTGGAAATTTGGATATTTTCATATGCTAGCTTATAAGAAGGTATCAAGATAATGTAATGTTAATGACCCAGTTTTCACTCAGTATAATCGTGGCCCAAAAATGTATAAATTTCATCGGGTTTAGGGCCGAGTTCGAATCTAATAAATAGACCTGGTATATATTTCGGACCAAATATAGATCACACCAAACCCAATTTCACCCGACCCATACACACCCGTATGTTCCGCATCCCCTCCCACTCCTGTATAACTTCTTTTGTTTTATTTCTAGATGATATTTGTATAACAAATTTTATATTTCTTTAAAAGAATAAGAGTAAATAAAGTATGGATTCAACTCTCCATTTATAAATGTTCCGGCTAGTATAAAATTTAAATTATTAACTAAATGCATATGAATTATTATTATATAAAAAATACTACTTGTCTTTTAAATTTTTAGCTTTTAGTCGGCCTTTTTGATTAAAATAATATATATAACAGTAATAAAAACACGTTCTACACCCAAAATTTTGATTTGTTTCACAAATGTATTAAAGATCAGAATAGAATTTTTATAATCTGCGTAACAAAATCTTTCATATATAATTAATTTTAGTTTTTTATTGTTTATAAGTAATTTTGTTGACCACATAATTTTCATAAATAATTTTTATTCTTCAATTAAATGTCAATCCAACTTTACTATCTATCTAAAAAAGGGTGTAATGATTCTTACTACTTTAGAGATAGAGATTTATTTATTTATTTCCAACTTTTGGTTAATAATAATAATAATAAACTTGTTGCAATGCTCCACACTCTCTCCTCTTATTAAGTTAAATAAATCGAAATTCTATTTGATTTTTTAAATCTATAAAAAAAATGCTTCTTCCTCTCATTTCTACTTCTCATTATCCCTCCAGTAATATTTTAAAATTCTAATAATTATTAAGTCCAAGTTTCTTATCTACTTTATAGAAACAGTCACTAGAAATAGTCTTAATTAATTAATTAAGCAGCTATAAAGCAAGTATCAACTTGTTATCCACATTACGGTGCATATATCCAAATTCAATTATATAACGAACCAATTATGGAGCACTGTTCACTTTGTAAATAGACTATTCATTGCCTCACATCTCATCATCTTGGATCTTTCTTGACTTAGCCCTCTGTTTTCTTTCTAATAACTAGTGCTATATTGAATTAATTTCAACAAAAGCAACCTTAGTGGAATATATAGTAAAAGATACAACAATAGTTTTATTTATTTATTTATTTATTTATTTCTTATAGTGAAAGATAAAGCAGTAATGGTGGTAAATAGACAATAATTAATTAGGACAATAAATTATATAGAATAAAAGAAACCAGTGAGGCAGTGATGATGTGGTGAGTGGTGCTTAGCTAGTAGATATAATTGAATTGAACAACATTGAAATGGGTAATTTCTTGCAAATTTTTATGAGATTCTGTGGGAGTTTAGGTGAACATTATTTTCATCCGTAGATATTGAATTGTACACGTTCTTTAATAATACATGACACTACCGAATAGCGTTACGCATGCTATAAGAAAATTCCAGAATGAGAATCTAGAGAAAAATTTGGCACCAATAACACCAGATATAGGCTTTTTTTTATTTAAATAAAAAATTATATTTCTGGAATTAAATCATAACACAAAAATTTATTATGATTTAAATTATAACACCTTCTCTTTCTATTTTAGTATGCAGAGAGAACGAAAATAATCAGAAAAAATATAACGATGATTTTCTCTTTGTCTAGAATGAGAATCTAGAGAAAAATTTGGATATATATTATTTAATGTTACTTTGTAAGATGATAAATGCAGGAAATTGTTACGATTTAATTAGTTTGGGCGCTTTGGTTTAGTCATTAGTGCTTCGAAAAGTTTGCGTTATGACTTATCACAACCTCCGCAAATTGTGGACACCGCCGCGCAGCACAACCACTTCAATTCAGATCTTACTTTTCAATTAAATTAATTTACCTCCAATTTCTTTGCTTCATTTTTCAAAACAAATTTCAATTATCTTCTAGTTTATGCTAGCTTTTCAAAAGAATTTCCAAAATAATTAAACCCCAAAAGCAAAAGTGTTGGTGGGTCTATCATCCTCATCATGTAATATTATATTAGAATGTATCTGCTTCTAGACAAAGAATATATAGATAACGAGGTAAGGAATATAAATAAGATAAAAAAAAAGTTGTATTTTTATGTATGTATTTGTTATTTTCAAATTTTTTAGCGCATAAAAAACTAGATAATTTTATATTAAAATAAATATGTTTTTGGACTGTTTTTATATTTGTCTCGACTTTCAAATAAATTTGCATCTTTGAATTTTTTTTTAATTTCTATCTTAAAATATTTATAAAAAGAACCTTAAAAAAATATCATAAATAAACATTAACAATAAAACATCGTATTAACTACTCTTAGATGGATTATAAAATCCATTACAAGAAAACTTTATATATGTTTTATTTTTTAATAAATTTACCGAACAATAAATTACTAAATACAGAAGACAAAATTCAAATCAATTAACTAATCATTCCACTAATTTAAGTTTATTTCTTTTTATTTCTATAGTTAATCTTTGTTTATCTATTATTTTATTAACTAATTAGTAGTTAAAGAAAAAGTTGGTATTATGAGAAAATTATAATAATAATTAATAATTTAAAGAATAAATATAAGAGTAAAAAAGAAATGAATTCTCTTATTTTTTTATAATTAAAAAAATAAAGTATGATTTATAATTTTTTAATAAGAAAAGCTGATAGTAAGAGTTTGTTTGATTTAAATTGAAGCTTGTGGTCCTCTATTTCTACTACTAACACCACAACCAGCAGAGTACTAATGGAATTTTTGTTACCTCTGCAACCAACTCCAACAGCACCTGAAACAGTTCTCTAACTTTGAAACCTCTCTCCTCCTCTCTCTCTTTCAAATACCCTTCAATAATCTTGCTACGACACATCTTCTGGATCCTCTAATCATCATTCTCTTCTCTTCTCCTCCATGTTCAAGGAACTTTAATTTCTCGCTAACTTCAAACATAAAACATGTGTTGCTCATTCAAATAGTTTCTTTCCAGAGAGATCTGTTTCTATCTTGTCATAATTCTTGTAAAACACTACTACTCCTTGTTTTGTTTTGTTTCTTATTCCCTCCTTTCAAATACTCTCAAAGTTGCGTTTGAAAGATGGATCTTTTTCAAAACCCATCTTGTATAAAATCAAAGAGATTGGAAGCAGGATTATGGGTTGCAAAGCTTGTGCTGATGATGATGGGGGTTGTATCCCTTCTTTTTTTGTTGAAAGTGGCAATAATCCCATACACATTCGATCTTCTTCTCTCGACTCTCCCTCGCCTTTGGACCTCTGCAAGAAGCTGGTTGACTCTCCCATTTGTTTACATCATTGTCAACTTCATCATCATCACCATTGCTGCTTCCTCCAACTTCTCCCACCAATCCATACCCTTCTCTTCTGCTACTTCTTCACCCAAGAAAACTGATGCAGATTCAGATTCAGATGCAACCACCACTGTTTCAGACCCTCCCACCAACCCAACTACTCACCCGGTAATCCAAAACAATGAGCCACCAAATCAACAAGAGAAAGAGGTTATTCAACATGAAGAAGAAGAAGAAAAAGAAGTAGAAGTTGTTGATGCTGATTATGACTATGATAAGTTAAGAGCACTTGGTTTGTCTTTTGAGAAAATCCTGACCAGCCCATCATTGGAAAAGTGCACCAACGACTATTTCTTGCCGGAATCCGATGAAAAAGGTGATGATCGTGATCACGATGATGATCATGATGATACACTAGAAGCAACATGGAGGGCTATCATGGAGGGTCAAGGGAAAACAATGAAGCCGCAGCTGAAGAAGAGTGACACATGGAGTGGTGGTGCAAGGATTTCCAAGGCAGAGCCATTTCAACGACATAACAATGGACAAGGTACTCATCTTTCATCATGATCACTTACTCTATCTGCATCAAATAATGATGCTATTTATTATTAACTCAGATTAAGCTGCATATACTTCTCGGTGTGGCCCTTCCTCGAATCCTGCGTTAATGCATGATGTTTGTGCACTGGGATGCTTTTTGATGGTATTATATTCAATATCTTTTTTTGTATTTATGCAACATAGGCTATGGTGGTGGCGATGATGATGATCCTGTAACTTGGGCTCAAAAGGAGCTGAGAAAGTCTGAGACTTTCAACGACAGAGCTTCGTTGAGGAGGGAGAAGTCAATGACCCCTGAGGAGTTGAATCTCAGGGCTGAAGCATTCATCAAGAATTTCAACAATCAGATGAAGCTTCAGAGACTTGAATCTTACCAACGTTACATGAAAATGGTCAATGGCCGAGCTTAGCTTGATGTTGTTCTTCATCTTCCTTTTTCACCAGTCACAGTGAAAATAATAATTTAGCAAAATGAGAGTCTCTTGAAGTATATTAACCATTTGAAGGTACACATAAATATAAGATATTCATATTCTCAACTCTTTTGTGCTGTTTTATTTTATTTTATGTTTTTCTTACATATTCTAATTGCATTTTCCATGGTGTATGTGTATTTGTATTCTGCAGCAATGTGATGTTTAGATATAAAACCAGCCTTTACATAACAAGCTTAAAATGATTGGTCTATGGTAGTAGATGAGGATTTTATACTATAATAATTCGGAATAATTGATAGTGGCAGAGTTAAGTATAACACTATTTTAATATGGAATCTTTGTATATCTAAATTGAACATAACCAGAAATGATAGTGCTTGTTGAACTTTTAATACTGTTCTTTCTTCACTAGTTATGACCTCAGAAATGATTCTCTATTCTATAGTCTATACACTAATATGAACTTATGTGACTTCAAAAGTGTGACTATATTGTTCATTGTTGCATTTTTATGGGATATTCAAGTATGAAGCATTGGGCTTGTAACACCTGGCATAGAAATAAAAAAAAGGGTACCATAACTATACACAATTAAATGAATCCAGCTTTGATTAGGCTGTTCCACCTAACTAGCACTTGATTGAAGTGTAGAAAATAATAATAATAATAATAATACTATTAATATAAACACTATACATCTAATCTCTCACATTCGATTTGTCGGTCACTATAGTTTTGAGTGTTGACCGTTTTTTCTTTCTCATTGGCAGGACTTGATGTGTGTACATATTTTTGCTGCTGAGACTGTGTGAGGAAGCCAAAACATGTGTATCAGAGGACATGGTGGACTTTTTCCCTTGTCAAGTTTCTTGTGACATAGTAGGCATAATATTATTAGTAGTTTTTTCCCCCTAATCTATGTTGTTCTCTTTCAATAAGTCTAGTGTTTTATATATATTATATGATATATATAAACATAAGGGTTGTAGTAAGTATGTAATTTGAACCCTAGGCAACACGCACTAAGAGGAGGATTATTTGTACTTATGCTGCAATTTCATGCAGAGCTAGTTTGCAAGCTAATTTACTTTAGTATGTGATGCATAGTTGCCCTCTTTTTTTCCTCCAAATAAATTACTCTCCCCATTCTTAGATTAAATAATACAATAAAAAAAAAATAGATGACTAATTAGATGATTTTACATGTTTGACTGAACTATTTAACAATTCATAATATCATCTTTATATGAAGATGTCTTTTTATATATTTACAAATGAAGGAAATATGAATAGGAACAAGTAACAACCCGGAATTAGGTCCCAATTAAACTAAATCACCTATGCCCTTCCAATAACGAAAAAGGAACCATGCACATGCTTGGAGGTGGTATCTGCTTGTGTTGATTGATATAAGCAACTCAGAGGAAGAGGAGTACTATACTAGTCTTTGCATATATGATATTTGCAATGTTAGCATAGATAATGCATTAGGCAATGGGGACACTGACAATATCTAATTAACATCATAAGTTGACCGAAAGGCTAGGACAACTTTAAGTACACTGTCATGTTAAAAAGAACCTAGGCTTTTATTGATTTTTATATTTTTTACTATATGGGTTTTAAGGGCATGAATATGGATAAATTAAATTGAAAGTAACGTTAAGTTTAAGAGTGATGATTAATGGTTTTTGCATGGCACCTTTAATTAAGGTGTGAATCTTGGCCTAAACAGATTGGTTATGTGGTCAATATCTTAAAAGGTAAACATTTAGTTTTGGGCCCAAATTGTGAGATTAAGGCAATAAATCTAAGGGAATTCACGCACATGCACATGGATATCTCACCTTTTAGAATAGTATAGAACAGATCAATGTAGATAATATTGAGAATCATCCTTTCTAATTTCGAAATAAGAAAAGTATAAGGTTTTATTTTATGTTTTCATGAGATTAAATACATTTAAAATTTGAGTTTAATTTTTATACATTAATTACATTTATTCTTTTATATGACTATTTACCAATCAACATAAAAAATGTTTATTTGTTGTTATATGGGGCCGTTGCAAGTAATATAAAAGAAGATTAAATGTAGTTTTAGAAGTTTACAAGTATTTTTAATGTTGAGATAGCACTTTCTTGCTGTTGCTTGAAGGCTTCATGAGTAATTATGATGGTACCCAAGATCAGAAAGCAAGTTGGCTGCCCGACACATGCCACTGAAAATTGAAACAAAGGAACCCCATATGGTTCTCTGTAGTGTCACAAACCTCGAGTGGTTTGAGAGTACAAAGCCTCATAAAGAAGTAGGACCTTGTACAGCTTGAAATATAAATATAACCTGCTAGTTATTTTATTTTATTTTATTTTTATCGTATATAATAAACCATACACACGGGGACCCTCCAACTTCTGCAAACTGCTTTTTAACTTCAATTAGAAACTATTAATTTTGAATATTAACATTCAATTCGTCTCTTTTTTACTTTTTCTTCCCACTTTTATCAGTGGATTCTGCTACCCTGGAAATAGCTTTTTATATGGGAGAGATCTTTCCAGGTATGCCTTATTTGAAGTATTAGTTAGATTAATCCGATCCTTAGTATACATTTGTTTAATTATTCACAAGAGTTTGCTCCCTAAAGGTTTATTTGCATAGTCTTTTTTGTTTATTTTTTCTCTCTAGAGATTGAAGTTAATTGCAAACCAAGTCCCCACAATATTTATGTAAACACCGCTCTAATAAAATTATTATGCTGAATACTCCTATATGGGATGCCAATATAATCATAACAAAATAAAAGGTGTTATGTGTAATGTCTAAAGATAACTATATAATTTACTCTCTTATCACTATGAGTGGAAATGCAAAGACAACGATCAAGTTGGGGGTATGCATTGAATCAAGTTGTCTACACAATAGATGGTTATATGTATAATAATTACGTCTAAAAATCGATTAAGAAGAATGTGGTAAGCATAACAAAAGCATAAGACCCCAAATGTTTGCCATTTTCAAAAGGCAAGTCCTTTTCTTAAAAACCACTAATTTAAACAAACCATAAAATGCTTGTACACGTTGTTGTGGCACTATTATCTATTAAGCAGCTGTGGACCTGAAGCTATTGACTAGGGGGAACCAGACAGTGCATGGAACATAACAGTAAGTGCTTCCTTCAACAAGAGGCTATTTAAGCTAGTAGTAAGCACTAGGAAGTTTTTTCAACATAAGGTCATAATGGTGCAGACTACAGAATACCCCTGAAGAATTCTATGTCCTAACGTATGGAAAATTGATGAATAAAAAGATGAGAAGGAAGTCTCCCT
>NC_029776.3:97390711-97391301 GCF_000817695.3 Arachis duranensis
TGCAAACAAACAAAAAAAAAAAAAAAAGAAAAAAAAAAAAAACAACCATTATGTTTTTTTCCTCGCTCTGTCCAGTTTGAAGTTAACTACACCCCTTCGCCCCTTCCATTTTTTTCTTGGTCATCATTTCAAAATGCAAATTCATAATGTCGAGTCCTTTTCTGAGCGTCTATGAAAAACGAGAGTTTTAGAGATGTTTATAGCATCTATTGAAGCATTATTGAACTTTATTTTGTCTTTGCTCCAACCTTCTTGGTTGGGTTGAAAATAATTGTTCATAAAATACAACTAGCAGAACTTACAACTATCAATTCAAATCATAGCCGTTCATTCCTTTTATGTGCCTTCTGTTTTTTTCCAATTTCCCCCCTCTCACTCATCCACATCTGTGGTGGCGATTATATTTGTAATGAGATATGTCAGCGTATGTATACAAAAATGACACTGTTGGGGGAACGTTCAATTAGAGTCCTCAAATATTTGTATGCCTTAAATTTATGAAAAACAAACAAAACATCATCATCAAATTAAAAGTTGTCGTGGACACGGATTGTATATATGTTTAAATTCTCCTCAGCATTTTCCCACCT
>NC_029776.3:97399453-97415062 GCF_000817695.3 Arachis duranensis
AAACTATTAGTTATTGCAAGGCATGGCTGGCCAAGCAAAAGTCCATTGCACAGATCTTTGGTGGTTGGGAAGCGTCCTATGGATCATTGCCGATATGGTGCACAACCATGTGTTATCAAATGTCAGGAGCAGCTATTCAAGTAGAGACTCTCCCCACCTATCATGGATAAGAGGAGGTGGATGGTGCAAAGATACTGCATCAGATATTTTGGTGTTTTTATCCATGTATAAGTGTTCGACACTACAAACTATTGGTGTAAGTTGATGACACACATTTATATGGTAAATATAAAGGAACTCTTTTGGTTGCGGTGGCATAGGATGGAAACCAAAATATTGTACCCATTGCTTTTGTCATCGTTGAGGGTGAGACTGCTAGTGCCTAAGAATTTTTCTTGACTAATTTACGGAGGCATGTTGTAACTCGAGATAGTGGCGGGCTGATTTCTAACCACCATGAGTCTATAAGGGCAGCAATAGCTCGTAGTAATGGTGCGTGGTGACCTCTAAGAACATGGCAAATCTTTTGCATCAAGAACATTGTATCCAACTTCTTAAGGAGATTCAAGACTCTACACTTGCATAACCTTGTTGTTAATATAGGTATTTGTAGTTCGATTTAATTTTGTTTTTGATTAAATAATTGAATGTGTCATATAAATATTGTATTACACACATTGCATGCTACTCTAGGACTCAGAAGGAGTACAACATGCATTACCAAAGGTTGTATAAGTGATGTGAGGTATACATTTAATGGTGTGATAACATTGGACTTCAGCACTGGGTATTGACATTTGACGAGGGTCATCGTTGAGGATACATGACGACCAACCTGGTGGAATGTATAAATTCAATTTTGAAGGGTGCACGCAACCTCCTAGCGACAGCATTAGTAAGGTCGGCCTTTTACTAATTGAATGAGTTGTTTACCCGGAAGAATACTGAGGCTCATGAGTGCAGGTGTGCGGGATTTAAGTTATCAAAATTTGCCACTACTTAGTTGGAAGCAAATATGCAGTGGATGGGAAGCATAATGGTAACCAGATTTGACTGATGTAATGAAGTTTTCAAGGTCTGTGACAACACTAATAGTGCCATAGTCAGGGTTAATCTTGCGCAGTAGGTTTGTTAATGTGGGCACTTTTAAATGGAGGATTGCCTTGTCGCCATGTGCTTACTTGCTATGCAAACAAACGTCCTGATTGGCAAGTGTATGTCCAATATGTATACAATGTGGACAAACTTTACAAAGTTTATAGGGTTGAGTTCGTTCTTGGGCGATTAGGAGACATGGCCTGCGTACAAGGGATCACAAATGATCCCTAATCCATTGTTGAAGCGAGTGGCAAAAAGGTGACCAAAGTCAACTCATTACTTGAACGAGATAGACTCGCGAAAAATGCGTGATCCTCGAATTTGTAGTCATTGTGGAGGTCTAGGACATAGCCATAGTCGATGCCCTCAGTGTGGTGGTTTGAGCTCAGACGGTGTTGACGGAACTTCGTAGTATTTGTTATGAACCTACTATTTTGTTTTTATTATATATGATGTTGTGATGTATGTAATTCGGTATACATTTGGTAGTTAAAAGTGAAATATATAAACAAAGTTCTTGAGACATGTACAAAAATTATATGCAAAGTCGAACAATTTTTTTCTACTACAAAAAAGGCACTAAAATTATACAACTCTAACAACAATTAGTAGTACAAATCCTTCAGTTCTTCTTCTTGAGGCCACCAAAAACCATCTTATTCCTCTTTTTAAACATCTTAATGAATGGCTAGAGACTCAATTTGTCTGGTGAAGCAATGGATGCCTGAAGATTATATCCGTGTCTCACAATCGATACTGATGCATCGGCATACTGCTTAGTTTCCTAACATTCTGCATACTTTCTACGACAGTATCATCACCATCAGAGATTGCCATATGGTCCTGCATATTATCCATTGCACATTCCTCGAATAAAGGCGACGCCATTATATTCAGACTCAATAGGGGATGTGCTATAAACCTACGACGATTGTCACTGCCACTCATTACTAAATCAACAAATTGCCTACCTCCAGTCTGATGCGAAGCTGTTGGTTCATGAGGATTGGATAATCTAAGAGTGGAGAATGGTTTAGTATAAGACTGTTGGTCTTGGACCTATGGCTGGTGTTGCTTTTGCAGCTGCACTTGTCACTACTCCACCTCCTGCATAGTACTAGCCATGTAAGAATTGAAATAATCCCACCACTACGACTGATCAGAATAACACATCATCTACGAATGGGTCATAACACTATTCCACAAGCGACTGAGGTTGTTGATTTGGGTCCTCGTACAATGGATTTTTTGTGGTGGGGTTGAGGATTTTGCTTGTTGTTTCGGTTATTTTAGTTGTAGCGGATTTGGTTCATA
Source organism: Arachis duranensis (assembly GCF_000817695.3). NCBI lineage: Eukaryota > Viridiplantae > Streptophyta > Magnoliopsida > Fabales > Fabaceae > Arachis > Arachis duranensis. The sequence continues at coordinate 97,401,866 of NC_029776.3, forward strand.
ATATGGGACGTATGATGGTTCTGCTGATGAATGTTGTTGATAAGTTTTGTAGAATAGAACATACTATGGCGGAAGCCGAGGCATGTATGGTTCACACATAGCAAAGTCGTGAAGTGGTAGTGGCAGGTACACAGGGAAGTCATCATGTGACAGTGGGGGTGGTGGTAGGTACTTAGGAAGTCATCATGTGATGTTAGGGGTAGAGGATGTGGTTGTTCTGCCTGTGGACCTGCTTGGCTAGCTAGTAGAGATAATCTAAGATGACGGCCGTATGTTGCTTGATGAGCGGATATTTTATATGCTTTTGGTATCATTTTCATAAAGTTTTTAGCATGTTTTATTTAAGTTTTATTAATTTTTCATAGGTTTTAGTGAAAAATTCACATTTTTAGATTTTACTTCAAGTTTGTGTGTTTTTATGCAATTTCAGGTATTTTCTGGCTAAAATTGTGGAGTTGGAGCAAAAGTCTGTTTCAAAGACAGAGAAAGTGTTGTAGATGCTGTCTGGATCTAACCTCGTTACACTCGAAAGATCTTTTCTGGAGTTACATAAGTCCAAATGGAGCACTCTCAATGGCTATAGAAAGATAACATCCAAGGCTTTTCAGAAATATATAATAGTTCATACTTTACTTTAGAAGAGAAGGCTTAAAACTGGCATTCAACGCCAGCCATCTACCCCAATCCAGGCGTCCAGAGCCCACAAGGGGATAGCTACCGTTCAAACGCCCAAGAAGGACCCCCTAGTCAGCGTTCAATGCCCTAGAGGCCTCCTAACACGTGGATCTCAAGCAAGCTCAACCCAAACACTCACCAAGTGGGCCCCGAAAGTGGATTTTAGCACTAAAAGACTGTTTTACCCTTTTTATGTAATCCTTAGTCATTAGTTTAGTATTTAAAGTAGAAGACCACTCTTTGTTAAGGATCTTCGCCCATCATCCACCACTTTACACGTTTATCATTGTATTCTCTATCAGTATGAGTCACTAAACCTCCTAGGTTGAGGCTAGGAGCTCTGCTGAGTTTTATGGATTAATAAAAGTACTACTGTTCTATTTCCAATTTGTGTTTGATCCTCTATTCTAAGATGTATCTTCGTTCTTTATCCTAAGACCGCGTGCCTAACAACCACCCGTGTTCTTTTTGGGTTTGTGTGACTACGTAACTGAAAAGCATTGAACTACTAGCTTGATTATACATCTGTTAGATGGCTAATCCATAACTTCGTTGGGGACTTTTTGAGACACCAGTTCATCCGTGTTATGGGGAGATTAGCGTCTTTGTGGTAAAGGCTAGAACCCAAGGTGCAACATTCTCTGATCTTGAAGATTCGACCTTGTCTGTGGAGTTTTGTGTAGGATCATCAAGGGGAATGAACTGCAGGAGCTTCACCCTCAATCAGACTGGATCCACACTAAATCTGGGGTTCAGCACTGGAAGAAGATTAGCAACCGCGACCGTACGGTGTTGATCACGTACAGCTTGTCATAGAAGAAATCATTCATAGTTGGCGTAGACAGTAAGACCAAATTGATCCAGAGGAACAAAGTATCTCCGAGGCCTTAACCATATTCCTATCATTGCATTCACCATCAATTGAGTAACGTTTTCTTTAATTTACTTTTATGCGCTTTAAACAAACAAGCAACTCTTCTACCCTCCTGACTAAGATCTACAAGATAACCATAGCTTGCTTTAAACCACGATCCTCGTGAGATCAACCCTGACTCGCTCAGGTATTACCTGGACGACCCAATGCACTTGGTGGTTCAGTTGTACGAAGTGTGGAAATTCGTGCACCATTGCTCTGTACCAGTCATTGTAATCTTCAGTTGGGTTAGTCTCGTTATCCTTGGGAAGTCTAATTTTGTGTCCATAAATGCACCCAAACTTTATGCTTGTCCTTTCAGTCAATATTCTAGGGTCTGGTAGCGTTCTTGCAGTGAGCGTTTTCAAGGTTTCTTGCTTGGCTAGGTAAAGGTTGAGCGAAACCAAATTAGCATCTAACTCAGTCTGCTGGATGCCATTCAACGCAGTCGAAACAAATTAACAAACCTACTGTGCGACAGAGATGCAAGTGAGTGACAAACTTGTTGGGGAGAACGGCTGAACGACCTCTACGTATGGATGCCAGGTCAACTACAAAAAGTTATATCCATAAAATAACTTAGTAATGTTACATTAGGACAGAAATGCAAAAGAAGAATAAAAATAAATTCTATGCATATACCCCATTTGGCGGCATACCATCTAACTCCTATCATATTTGTGCAATTGTTTTTTCTCTATAATGCGTTGCTCGTCGTCAATGACTCCACCTTGAAACATGTTAATTAATTAGAATAAATTGTATCACTAACATATGGATCAAAGGCAAACATAACAAATAATTGCTAATACCTTTGAGCTAATAGAAAGCAGCAGCTAGAAGCATGTCTTTGGGAATGGGTGCTAGCCATGGCATGCGCTCCCATGCCCAAACATATAGCAGTATAAGGGGGACATCACACTCCTTAGATGTGTATCGTGATGTCCGGTATAACGACCTATATAAATGTTCCAGACATGCTGAACTCCCATGATAGTTCTTGATTGTAGATAAATTACGAAGGAGTGACAGGCACTTCGAGTTAACTGTAGCCGTTGACTTGTCAGAAAACAGTATTGTGCCAAGCAAATAAGCAATATGACACCGGACGTCTGTCTCAATAGATGCTAGAGTGTCCAATCATTGTATATCTCTACACTAACGAACCCATGATATCCTAATCATGCCTAATATGTCATAATCCGATCTCAGCTCTCTCCCTAAAACTGCCAAACACTGACTTGCGAAAAAAGTAGCACTCCTGTTTGTTTTTCCTGTAACTACTTCTCTGTTAATTGGGAGACCGAAGATATGTAACACATCTTCAAGGGTGATAGTGCATTCACCAATAAGAGAGTGAAAGGCATGTGTCTCCAGACGCCATCTTTCTAATAAGGTGGTAAGCAGTGGTGCATTTCCTTTTACTTCGGCAACTCTTGATATATGCAAAAAATAGTGGCTTGTAGTGCTTCTATCGTTGCCTCGTCATATGCCATTGGTAGCTTGAGTTTTTGAGACAATAAATTTTTTGTCGCCTCTCAAAGGCAAAATAACAATGATTTATTTTATTTAATTCAATAAAGTTGTTATCGAAAAATAATAATATTATATTAAAAAAATTACTCTATCAAAATACTCTTTTATTTTCATAGTGTTATAAATTACCGAGTTATTGTTAAATAATATTACGTGAAATTTTGGCTACTGAAATTGAAATAGAAATATTACAAATTAGTATTGGATGATTTCAAAAAAATGTATCTGCATTATATAAAATTTTACAGTAAAGTTATTATTACTGCTATTATTATTATAAGCTGCAAAACTAACCACATCTAAGTATTGAAAAAAAGTTATTTTGAAGAAAATTTGCATGGCATTTTGTTAATTGAAATTAATTTAAAAAACTAAATAAACCGTAATGCAAAATAATTTTATAAATTTATATTGCTTTTAGACAAAATATTATTCTTTACTCCAAATCAACCTTTCCTTTCCTTTTTTGTTTTAAACACAAAATATAATGACTAATGTAAATCAACATTTCTTATGCACTTTTACTATAAAAAACACTATTAAAATTGACAGCCAAATTAATGGCAAAATCGATAGTATGACATGTCGCTTTTAAATAGGTTAATTTTTCAAAAATTTAATAAAATAGATGATGTGCTATGTCGCTTTTAAACAGGTTGATTTTTCAAAAATCTAATAAAATTGACTGCTTTCCAGGTTATCGATAAATTTTAAATAAAATCAACAACCATTTTGTCGATAATATAAATTCAAGATTTTTACATATTTAATAAAAGCGACAACTTGACTGTCGATAATCTTAGGTAAAATCGACAAAAAAGTTGACAAAATAGTCGTCGATTTAATTATTAAAATACCGACAATGTTGTCATCTACTTTTTTATTTATTTTTATCTATTTTAGATTAAAAAATGATAACATCGCCGTCAATTTTAATAGCCATTTTTTCAATTATTTTTTTCCATTTGAAAATAATAGACGATTAGTATTTGATAATAAAAAATCCTCTAACATAAAGATTCAAGACAAGATAAATAACTAAATACAAAATGTTTATCTAAATCTCATGCTCGTGCCCATCGTCAGCATAGTAACTCAATTCATATAGACGGTAATATTGAATAACACAGGATATATTACGTAACAATAAGGCATGATATTCTTTGATGAAGGAACACACACAATATCAACGGTATCAAAATGTCTATTGCTCAAATATAATATTTCATCATAGTGTACATTTCACAATGGGATGTGCTATCTTGAATTCTTTAATTTGCATACCCTCGTTCAACGGCTACAAAAAAAAAAAAACACCACAAAATTATTATATCTTCATTCATGGCATCAAGGAGGTTTAACTCATGAACCGGGGGAAGATTGCCGGGAGGTTAACTATGGCTTTCTTCCTTTTTTTGGTGGAGAATTCTAAAAATTAAATTGTATCACCATTAAATAATAGATAGTACACCATTAAATTTTTTCACAAACAGGTTTATACACAAATAGAATTAGGGAATGAAAACTTACATTACTTGTGGCATGAGCATTGTCCATGGCTAATGATTCGACAATTTGACTTGTGTCCACCCATGGTGCCTACAAATTGAAAGCATCAACGACCATATCATAGGAATAATACAGAGAACTATTTTCTATACATTAATCCTAACTTCATCAATATGATTTTAATGTATTACGATGTAATATAGTGAATGTGAGACTGTAATAACACCCAAAAGACATAAATGTTCCATTTAAAATTTAAAACATATGTGCAAATGGAAAGAACGGTACAAGGTTATTATGGTCAAATCTAGGTTTGTGCATCACTCCCGCCCACTCCAACAAACTACTCATAAATGAGTTTTTCGAGGATAGCAAATTAGGACAATGTGTTCGCTGATGACTCAACGTCCCGCATCTACTGCACTTTCTCTGCTTTGGATCTTTTGAATTCTGGCCGTCGTTGACCTACTCGGTTCCTTTAGTTCGAACAATTGTAAGATCGTTTACATACCCATATATATGCTATAGCTCGTGGGAAGGAATTTGATCCCGACCCCATCTGCAGCCCATTCCTCACCTCTAACAATGTAGTATCAGTTAATATCTTCTCGAGGAAAGCCTTGAAATCCTCCTCCCTAAGCCAAGCCATCTTAGCAAGACACTTGATTAGCGGAAATCGAATGCTCTCGAATACTGTCAAGTGCACCAAATTGTTCAAGTAATACCAAGATGAGTGGATATCATTCTCACGAGAATTAACAGATTAAGATAAGAAACGTCTGATTTAATCTTTAATTAGATTAATCAAACCTTGGCAAGAGGATTGTGAATCTAGAAATAAAAGATTAACAATTAAGATTGTAGAATAGAAAAGGGAGAGGGATTAGAGATTTAGAAAGAAACCAAGAATAGAGAATGTTAAAGGTCTTGGAGATGTTTATTTTTTAAAAAAATTAATCCACATGATTATCTATTTTAATACATGCAAAGATCTTTTGACAAAAAATCATATATAATTGAATTCTATTTCCTTAGTAATTCAATTTCTCTTTAGTTAACTAATCGCCAATTCCTTGGTCAACTAATTAAGAAAAAAGGTTTAGCACAATTTTATTTAATTTCAAACAGATAAAAATTAAAAAAATACTCAATAATTGTAATAGTCAATACCTCATTTTTTTAATCTATTTATTTGTATGTGTAAATTCTTATACGAAAAATGTCAATTGACTATATTTTTTATTATTTTTAATCTATATGAATTAACACTAGTTAATTAGTTACTTTCGTAAACTAAAATTATTGGCTCCTAATCAATAATATTTGAGACATAATCAAAAATCAATATAAACAGTTTAAAATTAATTTATTTAATATTATAACTTTAATTATTGTATGTCTATTTATTTCTCTAACATTATCACTCTTAATATTTCGAATTGTGATTCAGTTACATTTAATTTAATTAGGGATAAGTATTATTTTGGTCCTTAACGTTGAGGGTCAGAATCAAAATCGTTCCCAATGTAATTTTTTATTTAGAATCATCCTTAATGTTTTATTTCGTATTAAAATCGTCATTTTAAATTTTTATAGACAAAAATATCCTCCATTATCACCACTAATACCTCCCTTACTTCACCACCACCACCTTTCTTACTTCCATCAAATACTAATAATCAGATTCAAGAACTCCAACAATAACACATTCAAATTCAGAAACAACAATATCAAATTTAATAGCAAAATAAAAAACAAAAGAATTAGAAACATAGATGCAGAAAAAGAAGCAAATTCAACAGCAAAATTTAACAGATGCAGAAAAAGAAGCAAAATTTAACAGATGCAGAAAAAGAAGCAAAATTCCGATGCAACAAAAATAGCAAAAACGGATGCAGAAACAACAAAAACAGCAAATTCAAGGCCCGACGGCAGCTCATGGGCGAATCGGCGGTGACGGTTGGAGACCCACTGGCGCTTCGCGTTCTACTTCCCGACGGCAGAGACGACGCAGAGATGTAACCACATTAACACCATGCTGCTGGTGCCACCCAAACCCATCAACATCACCATCACCATCTCCATCATGCTCCTCTTCATTTTCTTCTCTTCTTCTCCGGCTTCTTCCACTTCCCCTCCTCCCTCTCCCCCATCACCACCACCACTACCAGTAGAAGCGCTCAATTCACTCCCACCGCCGTTACATCGGAACCATTCACCGATCTGGTGGGAGCGTTCAGGAGGTGGGACTCGAAGGTGGGGTGCCAGCGATTCAGGGAGAAATAGGGTAATGGATTGGCGCTGAATCAGTCAAAGGATGCAGTTTTGCAAGAGCTCCAAGCTTCACCGCTGGCGTCGTCCCCCGTCCCCCCTCTCCTTTACCCCTTTTCCTCCCTCCTTCCCCTTTTCGTTTCTCCCCAGTCCCTTCCCTCCCCTCCTCTGGCATTCTTTTCTTCTTTTTTTGTTTTAATTTTACTTATTTTTTATTTATTAAAATATGAGTATTTTTGTAATAAAATTAAAAATTTTATTAAAAAAATGATTTTAATACGAAATAAAACATTAAGGATGATTCTAAATAAAAAATTACATTGGGAATGATTTCAATTTTGATTCTCAACATTGAAACCAAACCAATAGTTATCTTATTTAATTACACAAACTAATCAGTCAAATAAATAACAACCGATGTTTAATTACATGCCAATGGTCAAGACCAAAATTCAATGCAGGAAGTTATTAAGGCAGAGAAGTGATTCCAACAAGGAAAAAAAAAAAGAAAAAAGAAATACGTATATAAACATGAGCCGTGGCATACTTCATTTACAACTCTCCAATCTGAAGTGAATATGAAAGAAGAAAAGGAATAACAAAAAACATTACAGATTTCTTTGATCAAAACTACCAATTCCCCAATCATCAAAATGGCTACGTTAGCAACTAATAAGTCATAGCTAGGGAGCTACACGAAAGATATCAATGCCAAAGTGGTGCAGCCTTTAATAATTAAAATCCTAATAGTAAGCTTAGCATGCTCCTCAATTCTGCAAAAACACAATCCTAACTATAATAAATCTGTTTGCAACAAATAGATGGAAAGTAATAAGGATTAGTATTTTGTTTGATAGTTGAGTAGAAAATAAAGTTCAAGGATTATTAAAATTTATTATTTTTTATAAGTATTTTTAGTCATTAATTTAATTCTTTTAATTTATTAATTTAATAATATATTTTTAGTCTATATTTTTAATTGAATATTACTGATTAACTACTAATTAAAAACAATAAATTTTACTAATTTTTTAATATTTTTCATAGTTAGAGGACTATATTACATTTTGGCCTTAAAACCATATGTCATGTGTACTTTATTCCTTAACTTTTAAAGTGTAACTTGGCTTTTTGATATTTTAAAATCATGCAAAATTGGCCTTTTACACTACTAAATTATCATCATTTTTCCCTCTCTTCTACTTCTTCAACCCAGGGTATTTCGTTTGATTTAGAAAATCAATTTGTCAAAAGCTAAAAAATTAGGGGTTCATTTGATTTTTTTTTTCTTTAAAAAAATATCAAGTTTTAGAATCCACGTGTCCTATGATATGAATTGCTAAAATAATATAACTGAATGCATGATACAGGAATGCAATTCAACAATCAAAATAGTACACTTTGTAAATAAATAAGTTATTTTCATAATCTTTTATTTCAAATATAAATAAGTTATTGATTAATTAAAATTATAAAAATATTTTTTAATTTTTAAAACGTGAAATATCTAAATTTTTTTTAGAGATTTATTTGTCATAATATATTTTGAATAAAAAAATTTAAATATATCACATTTTATAAAATAAGAAATATTTTTATATTTACAATTAGTAAAAAGTTTATTTATTTTTCAGTTAAAAAATCGAAGACCTGCTTGTCTTTTTCTTTAATTTTAAAAGGGGAGCTAGGGGAATATACAGAAACATAAATTATAAGTGCCATCGATGATAATATGGAAACTAAACCAAGGGAAAAAAAAAATCAAATTGGAGATGTATAAACTGAAAAAAAAAAGGGAAAAGAATCACACACCAAAACCAATATTGCTCACCACAAAGGTTTTGCCACACTGCAAGATCCTCTGCAACTATGTAATCTTGTTACACCTACCCAAAGCAACAATCTATATACTAACACCCTTGTACATATTTACATACAAATAATGTAATCTCCTGCAAACATAAATAATATTTGATTTAATAATTTAGAAGTTGAAAAAACACAATACACAAGAATATATAATAATTATATATGATTGTTGTGATCTTACAATCAAATGTTGTCCAGCTTGTAGGAGTTGAAGTTGCTGATGATGATGAGAAGACAGCCTTTTGATTATTATTATTATTATTATTATTATTATTATTATTATTATTATTATTATTATCATTGAAATTAAGAAAGGCAAAAAGATCAACGGTAGTACTGTTTCCATTTCTTGTGAGATTATCAAAATCAAGTGATGCCGATGGCCCCCGGATCTTTACTTGTGGTGCACTTTTCTTTCTTTCCAAACCTGAGGGGATCTGAATTATTAGAAACACAAAATGAACTTTTCAATGATCACCCACTAATTGATTCATATTGCACAATATATTATATATAGAATATATTCTGTCTCATGGATTAAGTGAACTATATGAAAGGGAGGCACTCCAAAAAAATCACATAAATTCAATAAGTTAATTAATTTTTTGATTGGTTTTTTTAATTATTTGACAAGTTTTTTGTCGACTAACTTTTTACTTGAATCAAACTAATCTGATCATCAATTTTTGATTAATTCGATTAAATTAATTGGTTTGATTCAATTCTTAGATTTATGATTTAGCTAATATGTATTTTAAGAACATATATCAAAATTATTAATTAAATTTTTTTATAAAAAAATATATAACTTCGTTTTAGTTCATTTATCAAAATAAAAAATTTTAAAATTTTTACTAATAATAACCTTAGGAGAAAGTCTAGAGATAGCACTCTAATTAAAATTTGGCTAACACTTTATTAGTAAAAGAAAAATGAGTAATTTCACATCATGTAATCTCACACTATTAAAAATACTAGTGATAACTAATTGATAATTATAAATCACAAAATCTATTGAGTCTCTATCACTCCTCTAACCTTAGTGTATGCCTCTTAGAGTACATGTGTTAGTTGTACCTTAGACTCTTTAATGATAATTCCAACTAGCAAACCCCACATGGGATCAAGTTACGTTAGCATTTGTGGGTAAACAAAGGATCAAAAATGGATTCTCATCTCCGTTGAAAAGAGACATGTGTGATCACTTATGTTATTGAAAGAAAATATGGAATTATTGGTCCCTAATATATAAGGGATGAGTTTGTTGTTTTTGGTCCCTCTCTTTCAATTCCAACAAAACTGTCCCACCCGACACTTGAAGGGACTAAGGATGCAGCATCCTTCTCATTTGAGTTGCTTTTATGGTCCCTATTAGTGTGTAGTGTGTGGATATCTCCTTTTCCCTCTTCGCCCTTATTTATTAGTGAAGACTTCTCTCCGGCCATTCTCATCGGACCAAGTCAGCAACTTCACTCTTCATCCTTATCCTTGTAACCAATAATAATTTTCACGAGTCTATATATCTTGGAAACTTTGGCCATCTCTAACTATGTATGTTATTGAAATATAAAATAATTCATCCTTAAACTAAAATGAAAGATACTAAAAAAATCTTTCTGAAACATATCCATATTAGTATACTTGATGTCAAAACTCCGACCACCTCGCAAAAGATTTTGGTATCTATCTTGTATTTTAAAATGCAAATCCTTATCCATCGTTCTTAAATTATAATTTAATTTTAATATTTTTTTAGTATAAAATAATTTTACACGTGTATCTAATTATATAAAGATTGTTAGAAGGTTAATAAAATTTATTATTTTTTGTCCGTAATTAATCAGACATGTTTAAAAATATAGAATAAAAATATATTATGAATATATTTCGTTTCACCACGTGAATAATCATCTAAAAAAATATGTAATTATATGATTATATACATTAAAATTAAACTCATTAAATTATGTTAAAGGTATAATTCAAGAATACAATATTATGAAAACGGTGACTATATACAAGTTGTTGGAAAAGATGATACCTCATGAGATTTTGCTACTTGCGGCTGTGGCGGCTGAATTTGTGCCATGTGGCCCACAAGAATGCTTTCCTCAAGAGACAATCTTCTATTCCTTTGATGATTCCTCAATGTTTCAGATGACTTTGCAGATGCTGCTTGTAGACCATGTTTTGAAGCCCATTTTTTATCCACATACCTTCAATTTTAAATTACTTCATACATAAATCATAATGTATATAATAATTGACTAATTATATTATTATTCTTCATCGTTAAAGAGATTTAATATTTACTTGGCGCGAATAAATTTGTCGATTCCATATCGATTTCTGTCAACATTTGTCGGCAGCTCAGCCTCCCAGTGCTTATTGGCATTCACATTACCCATAACTGCATATTTGAATTAAACCATAAACCCTTTATATGACTCTTGTTCTAACACTTTTCCTAATTAGTTCTAGCAAGAAAGTAAGCTAGCAGTTTCTTACGTTGCATGAAAGATACTTGTTCTGGCAACCATGTATCCAAAGTTGTAGACCGCACCTTTTTAATTAATTACAAATAATCAGAATTATTGAACGCTACATACAATAATTAAGAGAGAAAGATGCATCAAATTAAATTAAACCTGTGATATGTGTACTCCAAGACTTCGGTGAATTCCTGAACACTGCATGCAAATGAAAATTCCTAGGTTCACACTTGCCCATCGTGGTGCCCTGAAAACATTAATTAATAGATAAGTTCATATCTCTTTTATTAAAAAAAAAAAAATTTCTCAGGCTTGATTATTGAAGAAAATAATACACACTTATTCCGGCAATCTGCACATTCCCTGTTGTCAGGTAGCCTAAGAAGTCCCTCTAAAACCTGTATATATCAACTGGAAAGCATCAATAAATAAATTAAAATAAAATAAAGAGTAAAGGGAAAATGGAACCTTGATGTGTTTGGCATTAAGTTCCTTAGAGACGGAGGCTTTTCCATTCATCATCTTGATGATGTTTGCAAAAACCTTCACTGATTTGGATTTGAATGCATGGAAATAATAAATCACTCACACAGTGAAGGAAGGGTAACAAAAGAAGAATGATAGTAAAGATCATCAGATCATTCATATTCGTGTGCCTCAACTAATTAATCGCCAAACCATTCAAGAACAAGGCAAATAAATACGGTCTTGGAGCAAAATGCGCAACTCCTCTCCATGTATTCTTATCCCTTCCTCTATCGATCGTCATCAACTCTTTATTTTTTAATTTTTTCTTTCTGTACTTTGTAATAATTAAATTTTTTATTTAAATACCTACGTAAATTGAAAAAATAATTAACAAGTATTAAAGTTAAAAGTATATCAAATCATTTATAAAATTAATTTTAGCACTATAATTTTAGCATTAATAATAGTGCTTTAGGACTATGTTTGATTTTTAGAATACGATAAGATAAAATACTATTAACAGAAAATAATAAACAGAGATACAAACATTAATATTTTTGTATTTTGTTTAATGATAAACTAAAACAAATTATAAGAGTCTAATTTACTCATATTTTTTTCATAGAAAAACTTTGGAAAGAAAAATATAGTGATAAAACATATAACTATGAAATATTGATGAAAATAATAAAAGAGAAAATAAAAAATAAGTATATTTCTTATTAGTGTTAACACAAAATATACTAATTTATTGTCTTTATTCTTTTTTTATATGTCAAATATAATTTGTATCTCTATGTATTTTTATCTTAATATTCTATATTTTGTGTTATTAGTCATTATAAGACTATAAGTTAATGTTTTATGTTTAAAATGCATAAGACTTTAGACTAATGCATAATATTGTGTTATTTGTATTGATTTAAATATTTGGTGTTATTAGACAATATTAGTATTAATTGTGGTTATGCTTTAATTTTAGGGAAGGGTTGGTTCTTATTATATTTTTCTAAGTGAATTTTACCTTGTCAAATATAAAATAAAATTGAGAAAATAAATTATACTTTAATTTCTATTTGTTTACTACTTCGTTTGAAGGTATATTCTATGTATGTTTTTTTCTGAAATAAATAATAAAGTTATTATTTCTAAAAATAACATTATTTACAAAATTTAATTTTCTTTTTCAATAATATATATAAAAGAAAAGTTCTATAGTGGCATTGGTTTTGGTAGTTAAGATGGCATAAATTTGACTAATAAATAAAATAATATTGACATATGACAAGAAAATTAAATCTAAAATCAAAATTATTTTTTCTCTCTCTTATAATTTCTTATAATTATTTTATCAAAATAATTTCTTATAATTATTTTTATAATTATAAAAAATAATTTTAAAAAAATAACACCAAAATAATTTTTTAATTATATTTATAATTATTATTTAAAGAAAATTATAAT
>NC_029776.3:97415815-97423017 GCF_000817695.3 Arachis duranensis
TTCTACTCAACCCCCTCTGAAATAACATGTAAGTTACTCTTCATGATGTGTCACACTTTAATTGGTCATTATCTTAACTATAGTTGGGTTATTTTGTAATTTATTATTTTAGATGGGCAATTGTATAATTTTTTAAAATATTAAAATTCTACCTGATTAATTGAAGCACGTTCTCACGCAATCTCTTTCTACAGTGCATCATTCTTTAAAATTTTTTATCTCATGGTTCGTAACTTCCCCGTTCTTCCCAGTATAGCCAGCGCATACTTCATTTCTATCTCTTGTCCTCTCACTCAATCCCTTTTTTTGCCATGATCCATGAATCACTCCTTACCAACATCAACATCATTAATGGTTAGTTCAGTTATTAAATTTTTTTATTAAAAAAATATATATTTATTTAATTACATGATAGAATATATGTTCATATGTAAAATATAATATAATAAAATAAATCTATTCAAAATACTTAAAAGTATATTTAAAATCATGAACATATAAATATAATAATAAAATTTGTACTCTAAATAAATAAACATATCTTTTATCATACATAAATTATTTAAAATATTAAAATTAATAACACAAATTTAAAATGATAAAATCCAACTTTCTTACAAGTATTTTTTATAGTATTTTTATTCTTTTAAATTTTAATTTATTAGTACTTCATTATTTACTTAATAATTAAACAAATTATTTTTGGTATTATCTTAAAGAAGAGATCAATATAACAGTTTAAAAAATAACGTAAAAATGATATTTTAAATAAAAAATAACGTAAATATTTAACGAAATACATGCCTAAAATAAATAAATTAGACAAAAATAATTTTTTATTTCTCAAGAGTACTTTTATTTATATGTTTTATTTATTTTAGACATGTATTTTATATTTATCTCTTAAATATTTATACAATTTATTTTTGTATTTAAAAATTTTAATATTACCTATTTTTTATTTAAAATATCATTTTTACGTTATTTTTTAAACTGTTATATTGGTTTTTTTAAAATAATACAAAAAATAATTTTTCATAAAAATAATTTGTTTAATTATTAATTAAATAATAAAGTACTAATAAATTAAAATTAAAAGAACAAAAATACTATAAAAAATACTTTAAGAATGTTAGATTTTATCATTTTAAACTTGTGTTATTAATTTTAACAATTTATTCATTTTTTAAATCATTTATGTATGGTCAAAGAAAAAAATTTAATAACCGAACTAAACATTAATTATGTTGGTAAGGAGTGATCACGAAAAAAAAAGGATTGAGTGAGAGGACAGGAGATAGCAATGAAGTCGGTGCTGGCTATATTGGGAAGAACGGAAAAGTTACAAGCCATGGGAATTCAACGACTTATAAAGGAATGATGCACTGTAGGAAGAGATTGCGTGCAACTAAGTCAGCGTTGCTTACCGGGTAGAATTTTAATATTTTAAGAAATTATACAATTACCCATCTAAATAATAAATTACAAAATAACCTAACTATAGTTAAGATAATATCAAATTTGTTCATACCCTGGCCCAATGATAAGGGCCCAGGTCCAAATAAAGGGCCTGATCCGAAGAATTAAGCCTAGCGAAGCACCGGCCTTCGTATAAGAAGTCGGTGCCGTCCACGACCTGCTCTAAAGAAGTCGGGCACGAGATTAGTTGGCAGATAAACACTCATTCAAATGAGTGACCGCCCCTAAAATCTCTCTAACCGCTTCATCAAGCCATATCTTAACCTCCCTAAGATAATGGGACGGTTAGCACCCTAAAGATATGGCACTACTCCAACGGTGGTTATTGGCTCACCACTATAAATACACTGACACCCCTCAGGTATCTCTAAGCCCAATACTCTCTAGACTTGCTCACACTCTTGCTAACTTAGGCATCGGAGTGTCTTTGCAGGTACCACCCCCTCTCTCTCCTCGTATGAACAAGTCGGACGGAGTCCCCGAGTTACACATTCATTCGGAAATCTCCTCCTCCACACCCGTGGGCCAACCCACGCCATCCACTCTATTAATCTCTGGTTACTTACCGTAACATTGGCGCCGTTGCCGGGGACCCGAGAGATCATCCATCGATGGCAGACAGATCCCACGAAGAAGGCCATGTGGAGACAGATTCTGAACAAGAGAATCTGGACACAGGCAATAACAATGCGGACCTCGCCCTCCACCAGGAAGTTGACAATCAGCATAGAGAAGGCACCTCCGGAGTAAAGAACCCGAAGGTAAATTTCTCAGAAGGGCGCGAATCAGAAAAAGGAGGACCATCCTATGTAACTGAACTCATGGGACTAATCCACAGCCGCATGGAACAGTTAGAACACGAGCGGGAGCGGCAAAAGGAAACCGAAAAGAGCCTAAAAGAGGAGATGGAACGACGAAAAGAGTTGGAAAGAAAACTCTTGAAGTTAGAATCCTCCCTCAAAGGTCGTAACTCCCGTGATGAACAAGAAGAACTGCCTTTAGGTGGGGAGGATCCTTTTAGCGAGGACATAATGAGAGCAAAGGTTCCGAAGAACTTTAAAAGCCCTGACATGGACCTCTACGACGGAACCACGGATCCAAAGCATCACCTGAGTAATTTCAAAAGTTGGATGTATCTAGCCGATGCTTCCGACGCTACACGATGCAAAGCTTTTCTGACCACTCTATCAAAAGCAGCGATGAAGTGGTTCGACAGCCTCCCCCCGAGGTCGGTTACTAGCTTTGAAGACCTCTCAAGGAAGTTCTTGATGAGGTTCTCAATCCAGAAAGACAAAGTGAAACATGCACCGAGCCTCCTGGGAATAAAACAGGAGGTCGGAGAATCTTTACGAGCCTATATGGAAAGGTTCAACAAAGCTTGTTTGGAGATCCAAGACCTGCCCACAGAGGCAGTCATAATGGGGTTAGTCAATGGGCTCAGAGAAGGTCCCTTCTCACAGTCCATATCTAAAAGACACTCTGTTTCTCTAAGTGATGTACAAGAAAGAGCTGAAAAGTACATCAATATGGAGGAGAATACCAAATTAAGAGACCTGAGTTGGCGACCTGGACCCCCTCCCTCAACTAAAGAGAGGGAAAGGGAAGCTAAGAAAAAGGAAGAACTCGGTCTCGAGAGGCCAAGGAAATATCACTCTTATACTCCCCTAAAAGTTTCTATAGTGGATGTATACAGAGAGATTTGCAACACTGAAAGATTGCCACCCCCTAGACCCATTAAGAATAAAAAAGGGGGGAGCCGCAACGATTATTGCGAGTACCATAAAGTATATGGTCACTCCACAAACGACTGCTACGACCTTAAGAATGTGATAGAAAAGCTGGCTAGAGAAGGTCGGCTTGATAGATATCTCATAGAAAGGTCGGACAGTCATGGAAAGAGAAAGCGAGATGATATGGATAGAAGAGACCCACCACCGCAGACCCCAGAGAGACATATCCATATGATCTCAGGAGGATTTGCGGGAGGGGGACTCACCAAATCCTCTCGCAAAAGACATCTCAAAAGAGTCTATCAGGTCGGGGAAGAGTCACCCGACCTTCCTACCATTTCATTCACAAAAGAAGATGGGCAAGGAATAATCCCTGGGCACGATGATCCAGTGGTAATAACTATGATCCTAGCAAATGCCCATCTCCACAGAACCCTAGTAGACCAAGGAAGCTCGGCGGACATCCTTTTCAAGCCCGCTTTCGACAAGCTAGGGTTAGATGAAAAAGAGTTAAGAGCCTACCCCGATACCCTATACGGATTAGGGGACACGCCAATAAAACCACTGGGATTTTTGCCCCTTCACACCACTTTTGGAAAAGGGGAAAAATCAAAGACTCTGAGCATAGACTTTATAGTCATCGACGTGGGGTCAGCATATAATGCCCTAATCGGCAGAGCTACCCTTAATCGGCTCGGAGGTGTGGTATCCACTCCCCACCTCTGCATGAAATTCCCGACCTCAGCGGGGATAGCCACGGTAAGGGGAGACCAAAAATTGGCAAGGAAATGCTACAATGAAAGCCTAAATCTGAGAGGAAAGGGCAAAGAAGTTCACACAATAGAGCTCGGCGGCGCAAGGGCCAGAGAAGAGCTGCGACCACAACCGGGAGGAAGAACCGAAGAGATACAGGTCGGTAACGAGGAAGGAAAAAACACTTATATAGGAGCCAACCTAGGGGAAACTCTAAAACAAGGGCTGGCCGAACTCCTAAAAGATAATTCCGACCTCTTCGCCTGGAAGGCCTCTGACATGCCGGGGATTGACCCCGAGCTCATGTCCCATAAGCTCTCGGTCTACCCAGGGTCCCGACCTGTACAACAAAGAAGACGCAAGCTCGGCGCAGAACGAGCCCTAATAGTAGAAGAGCAAGTACATGCGCTCTTGGAAGCCGGCTTTATCAGAGAAGTCAAGTACCCAACATGGCTGGCCAATGTAGTGCTAGTCAAAAAGCAGAATGGCAAATGGAGAATGTGTGTCGACTATACCGACTTAAATAAGGCATGTCCCAAGGACCCTTATCCCCTACCAAGTATTGATACCCTAGTGGACTCCAGCTCGGGGTACCAGTACTTATCATTCATGGACGCCTACTCGGGATATAATCAAATCCCGATGTATGAGCCAGACCAGGAGAAAACGTCATTCATCACACCCAGAGCTAATTTCTGCTACGTGGTCATGCCATTCGGATTGAAGAATGCAGGAGCCACATATCAGAGGTTGATGAATAAAGTGTTTTCCCCTCACCTAGGGACCCTAATGGAAGTATACATCGACAACATGCTGGAAAAAACCCAGAAGGAAGTCGACCTCTTGTCCGACCTCTCACAAGTCTTTGATACCATAAGGCTGCATGGGATGAGACTAAATCCCGCAAAATGCGCCTTCGCGGTGGAGGTAGGAAAGTTTCTAGGGTTTATGCTAACACAAAGAGGGATTGAAGCCAATCCCGATAAGTGTAGAGCCATCCTAGAAATGAGAAGTCCGACTTGTTTGAGAGAAGTCCAGCAGCTCAATGGCCGACTTGCAGCCCTCTCCAGATTTTTGGCAGGATCGGCACTAAAATCCCTCCCACTATTTTCTTTATTAAGAAAGGGATGCCAATTCGAATAGACTCCAGAATGCGAGGAGGCGTTCCAAGAGTTCAAAAAGTTTTTAAGCCAACCTCCTATCCTAACCCGACCAGTACCGGGGGAAGACCTCGTTCTGTACTTATCCGTAGCAAACAGGGCTGTCTCGTCAGCCCTGATAAAAGAAGATGAGGTCGGACAACATCCAGTCTACTTCATCAGTAAGGTTCTACAAGGCCCTGAACTAAGGTACCACAAACTAGAAAAGTTTGCCTACTCCTTAGTAATAGCCTCACGAAGGCTACGCCCTTACTTTCAAACTCACAGAATAAGAGTTCGTACGAACCAACCAATGAAGCAAATCCTCCAAAAGACGGATGTTGCAGGAAGAATGGTCCAATGGGCAATAGAGCTCTCCGAGTTCGATTTGAGATATGAAACTCGGACAGCAATTAAAGCCCAGTGCCTCGCCGACTTCGTAGCAGAATACGCAGGGGATCAAGAGGAAAAACCGACTACATGGGAACTCTATGTAGACGGATCCTCCAACAAAACGGGAAGCGGCGCAGGCATAATATTGGTAGATGAAAGAGGAACCCAGATAGAGGTCTCCTTAAAATTCAAATTTCCGGCTTCAAATAATCAGGCAGAGTATGAAGCCTTGATCGCTGGATTAAAGTTGGCAGAAGAAATCGGTGCTACAAAGGTGATGATATACAACGACTCACAGGTGGTGACCTCCCAAATAAGCGGAGAATATCAGGCAAAGGACCCTAACATGAAGAGGTACTTGGAAAAAACTTTGGAACACCTTGGGCGCTTTGCAGAAACCGAGGTCAAACACATAACCCGGGATCTAAATAGCAGAGCGGATGCCCTATCCAAGTTAGCAAGTACCAAACCAGGAGGGAACAACAGAAGCCTGATTCAAGAAACCCTCCAAGAGCCCTCGGTAGAAAGAACAGAAGACAAGCAAGAGGTACTTGAGGTAATCGGTCTAGACCTCGGATGGATGAACCCCCTAGTCGAATACATGAAATTCGACATCCTCCCTAAAGAGGAAAAAGAAGCTAAAAAGATCCGAAGGGAAGAACAACACTACACCTTGGTGAGAAATATCCTCTACAGAAGGGGGATATCGACACCATTGTTAAAATGCGTGCCGACCTCAAGAACCGCTGAAGTATTGGAGGAAGTACATAGTGGGATCTGCGGAAATCATCTCGGAGCAAGGTCACTAGCCAGGAAAGTAATCCGAGCTGGATTCTACTGGCCGACCTTACAGAAAGACGCCACAGAATTTGTGAAAAAGTGTCAACCATGTCAGATGCATGCAAATTTCCACGTAGCTCCACCAGAAGAGCTCATCAGTATCACTTCTCCATGGCCTTTCGCAAAATGGGGAATGAATTTGTTAGGTCCTTTTCCCCAAGCGCCAGGACAAGTCAAATACCTGATCGTGGGGATAGATTACTTCACAAAGTGGATAGAAGCAGAACCATTGGCCACCATCACCGCTCAAAGAAGTCGCAGGTTCCTCTACAAAAATATCATCACAAGATATGGGATACCTTATTCCATTACTACAGACAATGGAACCCAATTCACCGACGCCACCTTTAGAAGCTTAGTAGCCAGTATGAAAATCAAACATCAGTTCACCTCGGTAGAGCACCCACAAGCCAATGGGCAAGCCGAGGCAGCCAACAAAGTCATACTGGCAGGGCTAAAGAAGAGACTACAGGAAGCAAAGGAAGCTTGGGCTGAAGAGCTCCCTCAGGTGCTATGGGCTTATAGGACAACCCCCCAATCCGCCACAGGAGAAACACCTTTCCGACTAGTCTATGGTGTAGAAGCCATGATTCCGATAGAAATCAATGAGCAAAGCCCAAGGATAATTCTCCATGACGAGGTCGAAAATGTACGGGGACACAAAGAGGAGCTCGACTTGCTCCCCGAAGTCCGAGAAGATGCCCAGATAAGAGAAGCAGCCTTGAAACAAAGGATGACTACAAGGTACAACAAAAAAGTCATTCGAAGAACATTCGCCCCTGATGACTTGGTCTTAATCAGAAATGACATTGGAGTCAACAAATCAGGAGAAGGAAAGCTCGCCGCAAATTGGAAGGGACCATACAAA
>NC_029776.3:97423223-97502379 GCF_000817695.3 Arachis duranensis
TGAAGAAGGGTTTTTAACGAGGCATCATAGTAGAGGCTAAGGGAAGATAGGCTATAAAAACCCTTAGTAGCAAGAAGGTACCTCCCCAATAATAAAGATCTTTTTCATCTACAATATCTCTTATAAAATCCTTTTTATTTTTTATAAGTCTTTCTACGAAACGCACCGACTTAAGCTCGACAAAACGTGAAAATCCCATGAACCGACCTAGATGGTCGTCAGGATAAAACAACGAGGTACAAGTTGGTGTAAAGAGGTTATAAAAGTTGAACGTGAAAACTCGGGAACAATCCGACTCACAAGTCGAAATGAGAACCCGAGTAGAAAAACTCGGAAATACTCCGACCCGTAAATCGGAGCGAAGAACCGAGTATAAGAGAAACGTATCGCAAAAATAACCTAAGTCATAAGAACTTGCTAAAACAAAGTTGAGTATAGGGGATAACAAAAAGAGATTGGAAAACCTAGGAAAGGTTTAAAGACTGTCCCAAAGGTCCTTAAACAAGAAGCTCAGAAAAACAAACAAGCCAAAAGGGAAGGTTTGCAAAAGATCAAGGGAACATCAAAAAACCAAAAAGCATGCACGCATAAGGTAATCTAAACCCTTATCCCAAAAGGGTATCCATTTTGTTAACTCAAAAACCCTCGTCAAAAAAGGGGTACTTTTTAAATATTTTGTTTACGGCCTGGGAAGGCCAGAAGAAATTGTTCAAACTGCACAACTAAGAATAAATAAATAAAGAGTTTAAAAAGGGGGGCCCACAGGCCGGACCCCCAAATAGCCAAAGATCATTTTTTCACAGCAGACGGGTCACCACCACCAGAATCAGGAGGAGCGCCACCAGAAGCATCCATGGGAGATGAAGAGATCGGAGGGACCATTGAAGTACTCGGAGCATCTTTAGAGCGAGGAGGAGACTCAATAATCCTCTGCCCCCGAGTCTTCAACTCTGATTCAGAAACAATTACGGGGGCAGGAGGATCTACGATGGCACCATCAATGACAACTTTGTCAGGATGTAAAGGAGAAAGATCCAAGTCGGGAGCAATAACCCTGACCTGCTCCAGGAAGATCCTCCAAGACTCCTCGGCACCATCGGCAATAGAATCTTCCAACTCCTCATATGCCTTCCGAGAATTCAACAGGCCAGTCTTCACAGACACAAGATCCTTGAATAAGCTTTGGTAGCTGGCCTGTGCTGTTTTCCTCAGATCCATCTCCATGTTGCATTGGGCCTGCAAAGCCTTCCCTTTCTCCCGGAGGGTATCTCTCTCCTCCCTTAGCTTGGCAATTTCCTTCCTCAACTCTCCCTCATGCTCTTGATATGCACGAAGCCTTCCTTCCAGCTCCTCGACCCTCGAGGTCGTCCCTAAAGAGCTGAGAGGGGTCCTTTCGAAGATATCCAAGAGCTTGCCACAAACCACCGCCGCTTTGAGGCTCTCCTCGATCATAGTGGTAAGGTGGCCCCGAACAGACATATCATCCATGCCTATACGGGCATGATGATAGATATTCTTTCGGACGAATGCAAGAGCATCCGCTTTAACCTCCCCAGAAGAGCCAGACTATAAGGTCTTGCGCTTCTTGGGATCAGGAGAAGGTCAGACGACGGAGGGCGGCTGAGAGGGAGCTGAAGAAGAAATCACCATGGGATTGGAAAGAGTCCCAACGTTCCGAGGAGGAGGAGGAGGAGAGATAATCCTGGCACCACCAGACCGAGCGCGAGACTTAGCTTTAGCCTCCTTGACCCTCTGAAAAGATTCTTGAGCGTTTGTCTTTGCCATTTCTGAAAAAGAAAACAATAGCTAAAGAATCAAACAAGTCGGAATGATCAGTTAACAAGTCGGAAATTTAACAGACCAGAAAAAACTACCTAGTTGTGATTGGACAAAGGTCGGAGACCCTTGGAGAAATTTTTTAGTGTCCAAATATGGGGCCCTCCCCCACACTTCTCGGAGGAACCCCACGACGGCAGCCTCTACTTCATCCAGGTCATCCAGACCATATTTCTCACAAGGGGAGGCCTCCAGCCAGTATAAAGGAAAGCGAGGAGAAGAATTATCATCCAGAAAAAAGGGGTGATGACCCTCTACAGCTTGCACTTTGAAAAAGAAATTTTTAAAGTCATGAAAAGATTCATCAAAAAGGGTAAAAATCCTCCGACCTTGTATAGCTCGGAAGGAAACCCATTGTTGTTTATTATTCAGCCCACTAAAAGGATTGGTCATATGGAAAAGATGGAAAAAGATTTTCAGAGAAGTCGGAAAATCCAGAGCATGGCTAACAAATTGGTAAATTTTCAAGAAACCCCAGGAGTTGGGATGAAGCTGGGTAAGGGCAACCCGACAATGCTGCAAAACAGACATCTCAAAATCGGAAAAAGCAGAAAGACGCCCAGACGGGTGATCATGCACTCATACATAAAGAAGAAATGGGGAGCCGTTTCGTTGGCTCTCCCATGACAAACTCGGTCCTCTGAACCGGGAACAAGCAACTCATATTTAGGCTCATCCTCATCCGAAGTACAGAGCCGGTGGTGGGTGCGAAGATGAGTAATAAACTCGCATCAACCAACGGCTCCTCCCCCAGAACAGTAACGTCAACCCAATCTACGGAGGCCATTTTCTTTCTCTAAGAAAAATGAGGAAACCTACAAAGGGAAAAAAGAAAAGGAAAAAATCAAAAACAAAGGTCTCTAGAGAGGAGAAAAAGGAACCAGGCACAAGTCTACAAACCTATTTCTCTACAAAGTAAAGCCATACGAAAAGTGCGAAGAAGGAGAAAGAAACTAACCTCTTTCTGGGAATGAAGGTAGGAAGAAGCAAAAGTCTCCGGAGCACGAGAACGTAGTACGAGTGAATACGGCACGAACAAAGAAAAAAGAAGTTTGAAAGATTGCAGAAACGGAAAAAAGAAAGAGAGGGAAAGTATTTATAAACATGCTAAGGGGCATAATGGTAAAAACGAAGCAGTCATTAATGAGAGTGCACCGTTACCAAAGCCATCAATCCCTAAGTGCATCCCTAACGGACACAACGCTTGAATAGACGTAACTGTCAGAACAAAAGGTCGCGAAGATCACGTCGGTTTAAAAACCCGTGAAAGTCGGCTACGAACCCGAGTTAAATACTTGAACCCAAGCCCTAAAAGAGATCTTGGGCTCAAGTAGGGGCACTGTTCATACCCTGGCCCAATGATAAGGGCCCAGGTCCAAATAAAGGGCCTGATCCGAAGAATTAAGCCTAGCTAAGCACCGGCCTTCGTATAAGAAGTCCGTGCCGTCCACGACCTGCTCTAAAGAAGTCGGGCACGAGATTAGTTGGCAGATAAACACTCATTCAAATGAGTGACCGCCCCTAAAATCTCTCTAACCGCTTCATCAAGCCATATCTTAACCTCCCTAAGATAATGGGACGGTTAGCACCCTAAAGATATGGCACTACTCCAACGGTGGTTATTGGCTCACCACTATAAATACACTGACACCCCTCAGGTATCTCTAAGCCCAATACTCTCTAGACTTGCTCACACTCTTGCTAACTTAGGCATCGGAGTGTCCTTGCAGGTACCACCCCCTCTCTCTCCTCGTACGAACAAGTCGGACGGAGTCCCTGAGTTGCACATTCATTCGGAAATCTCCTCCTCCACACCCTTGGGCCAACCCACGCCATCCACTCTATTAATCTCTGGTTACTTACCGTAACACAATTAAAGTGTGACACATCATGAAGGATAACTTACATGTTATTTTAGAGGGAGTTGGATAGAATTCACCATATATATATATATATATAAAATTAGTCATATACTGTATTGAAAAGCTTGTGAAATGTAAGGCACGAAATATTTACTATATATTTTTATAATTTTATTTTTTATTAGAATAACTTATTATAATTAATACATTTTAACATTCTTATAATAATATATTTGAGATAAAAATATAAATTAAATTAAAATTGATACAAACTCTCGTTATCACAAAATATTTAATTATTCATTATATTTATCGACAATTTTTTTTACCTTTTTAATGAATTTTTAGGGTTTTAAAAGGTTCACATTTAACAAAAGTTTCTAAAACTCTTAGCTTGTGATTAAATTTGTGAATTAACATCAATTATTATTTTAAAGCATTTTTCTTTAAACTCGTGCGAATATACGCTTTAGAAAGTATTTTAGTGAAGAAAATATATAAAATATATATATAAGATCTCAAATTCAAATAAAAATATGTTCTTATATGATCCAAAATATCAGAGGCCCAAGGTTATACTATAGAAAAGAAAAGCGAAGATTAGACTATTTTATCTAATTTGGCCTATTAACAATGGTCAGAATTGGTAATTGAAGTAGTCAGGTTATTAAATTATTAGTTCAACTGATGAATTACTGGTTTAACCGATTAATCCAATCCCACATAAATAGAATATATAAAATAGTCAAAAATTTAAAAATTAAAATTTAAAAAATATATTTTCAATAACATTTTAATAAACATTAAGTCTCAAATTTTAAAAATAAGTTATACGAAAATAAATATAAAATTTATTAGTACCTTTATATTAGTATCTCAATTTAACACAATGAAAATAATAATTCATAGATTATATTCAAAGAGTAATTTCAAAGTCTGGATATCTTTCTTAACTTCATCTGACAAATCTGGAGCTACATCCTGATTGGTTTCATTCTGATTTGTATTTTTCATAGAATTATTATTAGTTTCATCGTCTCGATCATCTTTAGATTCAATTGATCTAGCATTTTAATAATGTTTCATAAATCATAATCAATAATAAGGCAAAACATTTGGTTAAAGCATTACAAAATCATCCCTAATAAAAACATACTCAAATCATCTAAAGCTGATTGAATAGATATATTTGCAAGATTATTCCGTAAAGCATCAACTTCTTCAGGAGTTAAAAATGGTGGTGAATCTTCCATTATTCATTCCGAATAATCCTCAAATGCATCAAAACAAATTGGATAATAACTTTGCTTTCTCATTCAATTCCTATATTATTAATTAACTTGATTATTCTTATTATGACTAAAAATTTAAAATAATGACTTCAAGAAATAATAATAAAAAGTACCTTTGTTGTAGCCTTAAGTTGTAATGAACATAAACAAGATTATTAAACTTTTGATGTTCTAACGATTCCTTTTCTTTGAGTGAATGTGTTAAAAAATGCTCCAGTTACGCTCACAACCTGAAAAACTACAAATTTGACTCAAAACACGAATTGCTAACTTTTGCAAGTTTAGTGCTCCACATCCATAAAATTCCCAACATTGATCTTAACATAAAAAAAAAATATTATATCACAATCATAAAAATCAAATCATAAACATATCACAATCATAGAAGACTAATTTTAATAAAAAATTTACTAGACATCATTGTGCTTCACTCACGTATTGCAGACTGTCTTCCAAAGTCTTATTTAGCATTCTTAAAGATTCTCATCTCAGTTGTCAATTTATAATTTAAATCTGCATCACCGTAAGCATATCTCTTAATGACATTTAATACGCCAAAAGTTGTTTGCTTGTGCTTTTCAAATTCTCCAGCATTAAATCGAAAAGCTGGATTTAACCAATAACTAACAGCATGAAGGTTTTTTCGAAGTTGTGAATCCCAACGTGTATTTAAAAT
The DNA here is from genome assembly GCF_000817695.3 of Arachis duranensis. Lineage (NCBI taxonomy): Eukaryota > Viridiplantae > Streptophyta > Magnoliopsida > Fabales > Fabaceae > Arachis > Arachis duranensis. The sequence continues at coordinate 97,428,890 of NC_029776.3, forward strand.
CTTCAAATAAGGATCAACAACCCTCTTTTTTTTTAAACCTCTTCACCATCTCTTCCCTAGCCTTATAAATAGCTTGATAAAGGGAACCTATTGAAGCTCTATCTGCACTATCCACAATATGCAATACACGAAAAAGTGGCCTAATAAGCTTAACAATATCAGTGCATTGATTCCAAAATTTAGAATCTAAGACTTGATCCACAAAATTTTAAGCTTTGGCTTCTTTAGAGTATGCTGAGCTTATCTATTTTCTAGATGTCACCATAGCTCTCAATGCATCATTTTGAGTTAAAATACTTTGCGAAGTAATGAAATTAGTGGCAAACTGAGTTGGAGTTGGACGAAGTATTTCTCGTCCGCCTGTGAACTTTCTCATCAAGTATAAAGGATGGCAATGGTTATAGATATATTTCGTAATCATTGAAGGTTGTGACACAATTTCACTCACTTCCTCTAACTTTTCAATATCCTGAAACATCAAATTAACACAATGTGCTACACAAGGAGACCAATACAATCTAGAAAACTCTGATTCCAACAACCTTCCAGTAGCAACGTAATTTGTAGTATTATCCGTCATTATATGTACAACATTCTCAGAACCAACAAATAATACAACATCCCTAAGCAACTTAAACAAAGCATCAGCAATTTTTGAGACATGAGAAGTATTAACTGACTTTGGAAAAATAGTTCTTTTTGGGCAATAAACCAAGAAATTAATTAAGTACGCCTACAATGATCAGTCCATCCATCGGCCATGATAGTACATACAGTTTGTTTTCAAATCTCACGATAATATTCAATCATTTTTTTTACATCTTCAACCAAAATACTCAACAAATATCCACGAACTCTTCCATAATTTGGCCCTTATTTCCCTGCACCCATGTTTGCAATAGCATCGATCATCGGCTGATAATAAGCTGAATTAACCGCATTAAATGGTACAGAGGCATCCATCATCCATCTCGCAATAGCAATATTACACTTCTCCACAATTTCTTTGCTTTGGAGAACACTTTTGATAGTTGGTTGAGCTCCAGGTGTTGCTGCCGATGAAAAAAAAATATTGTAATCCCTTGAGTTATTTTTCTTTTCTTGAGCTAGGTGCTAGAAGCCTTGATTTTTGTTGTTGTCGCATCTCATTACGTTCAATCTCATCAAATTCTCTTTCAACTCCATCACAAGCATTATAAATTTCTGCATATTCTTCTTGAGTTTTCCTTTTCTTGGTTTGAAGATCATCAATATTTTGATTGAATTGGTGTCTCACTACAGCTGGCACCTTTCGATATGCCTCAATATCTCCGCTTTTTTCAGCCAAATAATGCTTAACCCGGTTAGTTCCTCCACCTCTAATAAGCTTCTCACAATAAATACATAACAGAACTATTTTTTCTTTATCCACAACTTATTTAGAATGGCCCCATGGAGGATTAGTTTTTTCTCTATTACTATTTTTTTGGGGTTCAAATTGTTGCATCAAGAATTAATCCTTGTTCTTGGGAAGTTGGTGTTTTTGATCGTGTATTTGATGAAGCCATCCTAAATTCCGTATCAACCAGAACTAAATGACTAATCTACAGGAATAATACACAACAATAATCTACAAAGAATGATATACAACAGCTACCAATATATATAAGAGATCATCAACAATCAACAATCTAACAATAATAGATAATCAACAAACTGAACCAGTGTTATCAATTTCTGTTTGAATTGAATAAAATCAAACATAAATCAATAATCAACAGAAATCAAAAATAAAAATACATCAACAAACTAAACCAATGTTATTAATTTCTGTTTGAACTTAACAGAAATCAAACATAAATCAACAATCAACAGAAATCAAACATAAAAATACACGACCAAACTGAACCAGTGTTATCAATTTCTGTTTGAACTGAACAGAAATCAAACATAAATCAACAATCAATAGAAATCAATCATAAATTATTGAAAATTTGAAAGACTGAATAACTTTAAAAAAATAAAAATACATACCTGGTTGATGCATTGCCGGCAGAAAAGAGGGAGACCGGAGAAGAAGCACGGCGCCGACGACGAGCAGTAGCAGGAGGCGACGGACACACAAGAGCCGACGACGTTCCAATGTTCGATGGAGGTGGCGTTGGCTGTGGTAGGTCATGCAGTTGCACTGTGAGCATGGTGAGACGGTGAGGTGGCGCTAGCTGAACAGGTCTCTCTCACTCTCTCACTCTCTCACACTCTCAGTCTCAGACTCTCAGCTCTCAGGTAGTTTCTCTCATGGCCAAAAGGAAATGGGTTTGGGAAACAGGGAAAGGGGATGATCAAGGAGGCTTAGAGCTGTTAGGGTTTCCGTAAACTCAGTTTAGGTTTTTTTTAATTGAAAAGACGTTGTTTCATGTGAAGGAAAAAAAATTAAGAGTTTGAACCAGTCCAAGTTAAATCAAACCCGTCAGTTCACCGGTTTTAGTCAAACTTAGACGGTTCAAACTGATTCTTATCGGTTATCTTCCCTGTCCGGTCAACAAGCTCACCCGGACTAGCTTTGTCACCGGTTTACTAGGTTTTTGGTTCGATCGGGCGGGTCAATCCAGTTTTGATAACTCTGCCTATTAAGGCAGGAAGACTTCCTACTAAAAGAGTCGACCGGGTCAATACATTTGAAATTAAAGGGTTTCAATTCGAGTTCCAAGATCCACAACCCGACCTCACTTGAAGACCAAATAAGTGGCTCTCCCCACTTACTACTCGATTATTCTACTTGCAGTAGAATAATCACTGACTCTGCAATAATCATCTATACATAAAGAAAGCAACTGTCAACCATCAACAGAAAATTTCTTATCTTGTGATTAAATCAAGCTACTCCACTCTATAAATACCTTCACACTTCAAGTAATTATTATTCAGTTTTTACCTACACACTACTAAAATATGCTAACTTGGATATAGGAGTCCTTTCTAGGTACTCTCCAATTGATGTTTCAAGAGTACACAAGGGAGCGTTACCATACCTAGACAACCTAGATTAGACCTATCTTTCTCATATAAGTTTCGGGTAGACCCCGAAACATTGACGTCATTATAGGGGACTCGAAGTGCATCCAAAATTCATGGCACAGAAAAAATGTTGTGCCACACAAGACCTCATATTCAAAGTCTTGTATGAGAACTAGGAGCCATTGTAGTCTATTCCTGCAACAACCACCACTGATTTCTTACCACGTGGCTCTACAAGTCTACATTTTCTCATCTCATTAAATGAGCCTAACTAACAAATTGCCACGGAACTAATGGGACTAGTACATGTCAAAATGCCGATTGGCTTTGTTGGAGGTAGAACTCGCATGTCATAGAGAAGCAAGGCAACAGTTGTAGCATGAGTCGCATCACTAGAAAGAAGTTGATGAAAATATTTGACCTCTAAAAGCTACACTCAGAAACAGCATGAAATGACTATTAGTTGACTTACTATTACTATTATTGTGAAGACCCAGTCTTCAAGGTAATTATGCGAAAAGAAATGTCTAAAAACTTAAAAATCTTAAAAATGGTATTGTATACAACTCCACCAATCCGAGACATCATAGCACCAACTTTAGAAGTCAAATGTACTTGGTGGGAGCTTTCGATGCAACTCGATAGTGCAAGAATTTTTCGACTACACTAACCAAGACTGCTAAAAAATGGTTCGACAACTTTCTAGTCCCCATCTTAGTAACTTAATTTAATGACTTACCCAAAAATTTTGTGCTCATATTTCCATCTAGAAAGAAAAAGTAAAATATGTGCCAAGTTTGTCAGGGATAAAATAAGAGCCCGAAAAGATATTAAAACATATATATAGAGAAGTTCAACAAGGCTCGAGTGAAAATACAAAATCTGTCAACAGAGGTAGCCATCATGAGGCTATTGAATGCTCTAAGAGATGGGCATTCTCCCAGTCCATCTTCAAGTGCCATCCAATTTCCATGGCTGATGTTCAGGAACAGGCAAAAAAATATATGAATATGGAAAAAATAGCATAAATCCAAAAATCTTAGCAAACTCAAGACAAGAAATTGACAAAGAAAGAAGGATTTAACTCATGCAATTTCACTAAAAGATATAATTTATTCAACCTTTTATATATCTCTTTTGGTATCCAAAACTATCTGGAGCATGATAGGTGGGAACAAGATGAAATATTGCTGCCTCGCTTCTCACCATTCTGTTGAGGTGGACTCGCGTTCTTATTACCGTCATATCGTCACGCGGATTTGCTTTCTCTCTGCTATTGCCCTACTTAGATGGGTTCCTTCCTCTCTACCGTCCTACGGGCCACAGTAGATTTCTCCCGTCTTAATGGCATTAAAGTCTGCAAAAAGATCGAAATTTATCACGCTGTCTGGATTAGTTCCTTCCTCACATTTTTCAAATAGGATACTCATTCTTCTGTTCAATTGTGCCCCTGTCAAGTAGGAATTTTATAACTTGTACCATTTTTAGTTCTTGATTTGAACAAATTGTGAGGTTATTAGATGTTTTCTTAAGGTTAAGTGTATTTTAGATTTGGAATTTTAATTTGGGGCAAAATTTTTAAATTTTGAATGTGAGAAATAAGAGTGTACATAGAGTGTCATTTAGGACTGTGAGATAAAAAAATTTAGAATTTCTCTTTTAGTATAATATAATTTAATGACCAAAATATGATGATTTGTAAGGAATTATATAGGCTTAATTTTGGATATGACAGTCACATGATTATTTTGTTAGATTGTTCTTATTGAATCTATCCAAACTTTGGAGAAAAATATTTGGTTTATAATCCATCCTTTTTGGTTTTGTCATTAAGGACATAGTCTAAATCTACAAGAGTTTATCAAGTCACATCAATTACATCAGAATCTATTGCAAGCAAAATATACACAATAACTTCTCTTACAAAATAAATCTAACACACATAAAATCAGCTTTTAACTCATAGAATATAGTATTATTGAATAATGACTCAATCACAACTTCATTGTCCATGCATGATTTAGTTGTAGCTCCTTTGGGTCACTAACAATTCATGTCTTTCATGCAAACTTTACCGTTTTGTCAATAGTTCATTTTCTTTGATTGCTTCCCGACACCCCACTTCTATTCCTCGTGTCCCTAAAACTTCTCATCCCTATGTTATTCCTCTATGACCCTAATGAGTTCACTTACTATTGTTGTTATCCATCATATGTAGTCATTCTTTTCTAAATTTGAACTCTTTGTCTCCTTTAAATTCCACCTCAACATATTGGAACCATTGCTTCAAATTCAAAGCTCTATTCTTCAAAAATCGCATGTACCGACTTGTTTTTTTCTACCTTTGACCCATTCAACAATGTTTTTATTGTTCACAACCATTACTAGCTCCTAATCATATACTTCGAGTTCATCTAGTAAGAATTATAATGACAATTGCAAGCCTATCAATATTGTTTTTTTTTTTCTCTATCTTTTCAACAACCAACTCACCCATATGGCACCTTAAAATTCCATTTGGATATTTTAAATTACCATCCTTTACATGTGTTTTGGATTGTGGTTTAAAAATAACGCAATTTCACTAAATCCATTTTCTTTCTTTCATAATTTGTTCATTACTTTTATCTTTGTTTCTTTCTATTCTTTTAACCAGATACCATTAACTCACAAGTACCTTTATTTATTTCCATAATTCTGTCCAATGAACAATTTTATTCTCAAAGATTCTCAAGTTTCTACATTTTCAAATAGTCCGAACAATTGATAAACCATATTTTTATGTCATTTAATTACACGCAATTTATCCCTCTTAACATAAGGCTAACCATCAAATCTTAGAAGAAAAATTGTATTGTACAAATAAATGATTTACTATTTCTAGCTCACCACTACAGAGTATACATTGCCTCTCCTTGATTTATGATGTTCCTCCTCAATGGCTTGTCCTTCATGTTTAATCCATTCAAGATCAGAAATAATACAAGAAACTATATTCTTGGAAGCACCAAATCTTTTCACACATTGTCAAAAATATGAGTCATGATTGGCAAACTGTATATTCTTGCTATTGTTGTGTTGGTGAAAGATTTTACGCGTCCTCTCGAGGAGCCCACACCAAGCTATCCTTGTAACGCTATATATATTTAAAATTTTTTTCTTAAATTTCTTTTGATTTATTTGTTAGAAATGTTTGGGCTGTATCGAGATCACATTAATTTAAATGAATCTTGGTTCACACTAAATATATTGAATGTGTTTATCAAACCTCAACATCAACAAAAACATAAATGGACCGAAATTTATTATAATAAACACTTAAACTGTTTACCACAATACAATTACAGAAACTATTTTGAAAAACAAAAAGAATGACTATTTAATAAAATATAACACAAATCAGAAATTAACCCTCATTTTTAATAAAGAGAAAAATATTATATGAGTAAAATATAAATGAATCGAAATTTATTTTACTAAACACCAAAACTTCTATCATAGTGCATCATATCCTCTCTAGGATCATTCATGTTAGAATATAATTAGAATCAATTATGATCAATTAGAATTATTTAGTATATAATTAATCCTAATTATATTCTAACAATTCATATACTGTGTATGATAAAGGCTGGAGTGCAGCTTGACTGAATCATTGATCCACCGTCTAAAAGGATCAACTGCAAAAGAAGTAAATCATATATTAGCAAAAGTACTAACATGCACAAACACATTTTTGCCTAATCAAAGCAAATTAATACTGAGCAATGCTAGGGGGCAGCAATATTTGTGATTGGTAGCCATCAACTAGCCATCAATGATGATTTGATGGTGTGAGATTGGTGTGAGATTTCATCCAATGGCTCACCTTTCTCTGCTGGTTACATGCTGGCCAAAATACAATAAAATTGCTAGTCCCTAGACTTTTCTAATTAATATTACCTCATTTAGAGTTGCCTTTTTCTTTTTCTTTTTTTTTTTTGATGCATTTGTGATCTTTTATTATATATTCAATTCCAATCTATTCTTGGGACATCTCTTTTTTTAATACATGGGAGACTTTGAAGGTCGTTGACATCATTCAACGTAGCATTTTCATGAGATAACGAATATTTACCTTAACTTTTGCTTGATATTCTTACATCTCAGCCGTAACATATTATTATAAAACCACCATTGTGTAATAACAAACTTGAACTACAAATGAATCGAAAAATATTATTATAACAACATCATTGTGTAATAACAAATGAACCAAAAATTGTGTATTCTATAAATCCAGAAACTTTTGCATTCTATCCAAATTCATAAACAACATTGATTTTAGCAAAGAAGAACGAAATTATATATTATCACTTTATTCAATTACATTAGATTCCATTCCATTTCATTCCATTCAATTTGCCTTGAAAGTCATCTCATTCTTTGGGACAAATTGTTTATCAACGACAACACAACTAGAGTGCAAATGAACAAAAATATTATTATAACAACACCATTGTGTACTAACAAATGAATCAAAAATTGAGCATTTTATAAATTCAAAAACTCCTGCATTCTATCCAAATTCAAATTCATAAACAACACTGATTTTATCAAAGAAGAATGAAATTATTCATTATTACTTTATTCAATTGCATTAGATTTCATTCCATTCTATTCAATGTCTTGAAAGTCATCCCAACTTTTGGAACAAATTGTTTATCGATAACACACCTGGACTGCAAATGAACCAAATATTATTATAACAACACTATTGTGTAATAACAAATGAACAGAAAGTTGTGCATTTTATAAATTCAGAAATTCCTGCATTCTATCCAAATTCAAATTCATAAACAACACTAATTTTAGCAAAGAAAAATGAAATTATTCATGATCACTTTTTATTCAATTGCATTTGATTCCATTTCATTCAATTCAAAATTATTGAAGAATGAAACTAGATAAAATTAAGAACGATTCAAACCTCGTCCACTTGATTCGATTTAGAAGAATAATCCAAATTACCCTCATTCAACTGATTTGAACTTGAAATATTTATTGTTTTGAAACACGCAAAATCTAAACAATTTTAATTACACTATTCGATTAAAAAAATAAATGCAAATCGAAAATTTGAAAAGAATGAGAATAAAATTCGAGGAGAACACAAGGAAATCAAAGAAGAAAACAAAAATCCAAAGAGAAAGAAATAATAATCAGAAAAAAACACAGAGGAATAAAAAAAAGGTTCACATTGAAGAGGAATGAACAAAAAGAGATTTACATTAAAGTCGGTTATAAATAATGCGTGATTCTAAATCACTTGGTTAGACTTGATTGATAAAAATCACTTAGATACAAAACATTTCTATTTAAACTTTTAATCCTTAATGTTTAAACAAATTAATAAATTAAGCATTAAACCAACACAACTTAATACAAAATACAATAATTTCTTTAAATTATTAGGACAATTTACTCATTTAAATTATTTGGAGAAATATGCTACCAGATTATAACTTTTTAAATATCTAAACGTAAATGTAATTTTCGCAATTATATATAAACCGCAACATCCTTTCACGGATTAGGTTGCACGTAAACCACTTCATCCTGTTGCGTTTATGTTGAATGGTGTGCGTACAGAAATCGCTATACTCTGTAGTAATTCATAAAGAAATTGGTGCGTGAAGAAACTGCGGCACCTTCTAATAGTTTCTTCGAAAATGACATGAGTATAAAATTTGCTTGAGGCAATAGCGGATTATTTATTTGGAGAGTTTTCAAAGTTTGATAAAGAAAGAAGTTCGAAAGAGTTTGAGTTCTTTAGAGAAAAAAGACAAATTAAAACATTTAATATTTCAATTCAATCAGAATTTTCGAAACTCTAAAATTAATTTTATAAAATTTGCTTCAACTCCAAATTTTAAATCATCAAAAAAGAACTAATTTATTGTTTTTTAGATATTTATTTCATTTTGTACGGGACTTTATTTACATGTGTATAAGGCTTTTTAAATTTTTTACATAGAATATTTAGTTTCTTGTGTATAATTTTATATTGTAACTTGTGTAGTCCCTCTCTTACACCAAAACTCTTTAAGTTGAATATATAGTCCTTTATTTATGAAATGTTGAATTTAGTTATATAAATTATTGCTTATTTATAGTTTATGAACTACCAATTTTTTTATAAATTGTTACAAGGTGTAATAATTTTTATATGCATACCATTTATCGTAAATTTTTTTTAACTAAAAATAGGAAAACTCGAACCAACGACCTCTTATGTGAGTATGGGAAGACTATGCCATTTGAGTTATAATTTATTATGTGAGTATTGCGAAAGTTGTATTTACGTGTGAATATTTAAAAAGATTTTGCTAAATAAATAATGATTTTTGTAAACAATATGAACAATAGATTCTAAAATTGACCCAATAAAATAAAAAAATACTCTACCTCTAAGTTACCTTTTAAACTTTAATATTAGAATAATTATCTGCACATCTAGTAAATTGAATATCCAACTATTGTTAATTGTGTATGAATAAATTAAATAAAAAATAACCATCTAATATATCTATTATTTACATTATTTAATATTTTCATTTTCTATCTAAATTTTTTCTATTTAAAAGTTTATAATCTGATAACGTATTTTTTTAAAAAATTTAAATGAGTAAATTGTCCAAATTATTACTCTATCTTTTAAGTATCCAGGTTCTAGAGGGCTAGAAAATGGGCAGCGGTTGGTGTGCATATATTAATAGTAATAAAATAACAACGAACCCCCGTCTCCCTGAAAATATCATTTTGTCCCTTATCTAATGACCATCACTATCAGGAAAATTCCAAATAGTCTTTTACTTTTTGTTACATAATTGACTTATTAACAAGCGGTAAAAGTCCATTGTACTACCTCATCAGTCATCACAGAAAATTGAAAATTGAAAATTGTAGTATTAATTAATGTAGTATCCATTATAGTACATAATATAATTTAATTGGTTTAATTTGACACGTGCAACCTCAACTTGGACGCATTCATCAATTATTTGGTTTCTTCACAAGCAAGGTTTTCATTTTTTTTTTTACTTGCAGTACTTTATCATATTCGTCCATAACATGCATGATTTCCTTCTAGAAAATGTCTACGTACATTACATATGATCGCAGTGTAAAGTATTATGTTATAGTATCTAATTACTATTTTATTCGATATTCATTCTAGAATGAACAAAGAGGACTTGAACTACATTCATATACGAATCTGTTTGGGAAATTAATGGTGGCTGCTGCCTGCTTGTGGAAAACTTTATTCTTCATCATTGCATATTTGCTTTACCCAAGGTCAACGTTGAATGTGAAAGATTAAAGGGAATCTTTACATACACAATAACAATATAATAATTAATAATCCAATTGTTACGTGCAAATTACATTAAATAAACGAAGAATTTTTTAGTGACCAAAATAATAGTGTTGAACGTTGGCAAAAAATTGATTCACAAATTAAAAGTTAACATGTAAAATAATTAAATATAATAAAAATTATTTTAAAAATATGTTTTTGTAAATTATGTTAAAAGTAAAAAAATTAAATTGTAAAAAAATAAAATTACACGAAAAGAAAAAAAATGGATAAAAAAAGTTGTGAAGTTAATAAAAATGAAATTTTTATTTAAATAAATGTTTTATTTATTAAAATAAATAATTATAAAAATTATTATAAAAATATGTCTCTCAATCTTATTTCGTTTATACTGTAAATGAGATAATTATGAATATATTTCGTTTACAGTGTAAACAAGATATATTTATAATAATTTCGTTTATCATATAAATGAGTATTTGTAAATACAAAAATATAATTTTATTTTAAAAATAATAAAAAATATTAATAATTTAAATTAGATCAAACTCTTAAAATGGACGATTTCAAATAATAAGAAAAATAAACGGTTTTAAATAATAGAAAACAAGGACAATTTCAAAATAACAAAAAAGATAGACAATTTTAACTAATTAATGGGCGACTGGATACACATAATTTGAAACTGTCTATTTAAAATCAACACATTATTTTCTTAGAAACCAATCCACATATGTTATTTGTTATTTTGAAACTGTCCCTATTATTTGAAACTACCTATTTTTTTATTAGTTGAAACGTTCTATTTTTAAAAGTTTTGTCTAATTTAAATTATTAATATTTTTTATTATTTTTAAAAATTCTAATTTTATTTTACAAATATATATATATCTCGTTTACATTATAAACGAAATAATTATGAATGTATCTTGTTTACACTATAAACAAGATAAATATACCTTTTCAAATTTTATATATCTCGTTTATAATATAAACAAAATATATTCATAATTATCTGATTTATAATATAACAAGATAAAATTGAGAGACATATTTTTATAATAATTTTTATAATTATTTATTTTAATAAATAAAATATTTATTTAAATAAAAAATCTCATTTTTATTAACTTCACAGTTTTTTTAAACTCTTTTTCTTTCTTCGGTATATTTTTTTTATTCTTTATAACTTAGCTTTTCTATTTTTAATGTAATTCATAACAACGTACTCCTAAAATGATTTTTATTGTAATCAGTTATTTTACATGTCAATTTTTTATTTTGTAAGTCAATCTTTAGTCACTTTTAAATATTATTATCTTAGTCACCAAAAAATTCACCTAAATAAATATGCTAGGATTCAATTTAAATTTTTGGTATGATCGATTATTATATCAAAAGTTCAAAACAATTATTACTTTCTTTCTTTACGAGGATTATTGAAGCAAATTTTCTAGAAGTCACGTGGCTGCTAACTTTCAAATTAGTCTTCAAGTTGGTATTCACAATATATTAATGTTAACTATACTATAAGTATATATATAGCTAATTACGTATGTTTATATATTACGCAATTGAGATAAAAATACCTTATAAACTCTAGAAATTAAATCAATTATTACGTATGTTTATACATTTATATATATGTTTTACATGTTTTTTAAATAGAGAAATAAACTATAAATAAAAAAACGTTAATAATATGATGCACCTAATATAGTACATAGATGTGACGCCAGTATTGGCAGAAAAAGAAGTTGCCGCCACTTGAGAACAAGAATGGGGAATTAACATTAATGTGGCATGAAAGGGTGGAAATTATTAGCGGGATGTGGAGAATCATAACAACCATCTTCCAGAAGAGTTAGGGCTGGAAATGGTGTGGGGTGGATTGTGTTTGGCAACATTTAATTATTGGGTTTGTTTAATGGGTTTGGGGTTTAGATATTTTTAGTTGCCTTCTTAATTAAACAGATCAAACCCGGCACAATATAAACAAAAAAAAGGCTTATCAATTTAATATATATGCAGTATTTTTAGAACAATATACTGTTATAATTATGTCTTATTTTATGGTAACCTATAAATTATGAATTGAGAAAGTATGATTGTGACTTGTGAGGGAATAGACCATGTTAGAATCGGACAACAAGAAGCTTGAGCTCAAATTTTAAAATTGTATAGAGTCAATAAACAATATAATGAAGCATATCTGGTTTGAGCTTTAATATTGTTGCACAACATGGCTATAAATGAACAAAATTTGATGAAGCCTATTGATAATTAAAAATAATAAAAATTCCGGAAATCCCTCAACTCCAGAGAATGGAAGAGGACAAAAAATATATTTTTTTATTTAAGAAGGTTAAGCGTAATGTAATACAATGAAGCATTATTGCGTGATAATCTAGTATATGTATATGCCAGGAAATGGGCTATTTATTAATTATTAAAATATAACAGACAGAAAATTATTAATAAATTATTTGAAGGCATGCACAATATATTATTCTAATATTTTCTTAATTAATCCACGTAAACATTCAAGAACGGACAATAAATTAATAACGATATCATACAGGAGGAGAAGTAAGGATTTAGTAAAAGATGTTGTTTTCAATTTTAAGACACATAAAACTTTAATAAATTACATTAAACTTACATTTTATATTCAGACAATTTACCTTCAATATTTTTAAAAAATACTTGTTAACAACATAAAAAAAAATAAAAATCTAGTGCAGTATATTTAAAGGTACCCCATGGATCGAACAACCTCTAATGTCTTGTAGTGGCCAAATAATAATAATAACCTAGAAACGGCATAACCATCTATGATCCATATGCTATGCAATTTGCTACTGCTAGTAGTTTTGCATTTGTGTGTGACACACGTATGTAATGTAAGAGGACACCTAATTTAATATCCCACCGCTATTGATTGGGACCTCCATTTGGCCCCCAAAATAGTGGTGTCATTTATTTCACACACCTTACCTGTCCCTAAATCACCACACGCGCACGCAAACACATATTGTAAAACGTAATTTTCGTAATCATGCACTTTAAGTGGAATCAATACTAACAAAGTTGGAAAATTCCAGATGATTGCTATTAGCTCCCTCTCTGGTACGGTTTGGAATTATGTTCACATCAGAAAATGTTAAAACAAAGTGACATTTATTATTCTAACCCGTACATATATTATTTATACGGTTTTGCTAACAATGGTTGATGGTTTATTGGTTGTTAGTTAAACCCAATTTATGTTTATAATATAGCTATATTTTCTTTGAACTTTGTATTCAGTTAATTTTGGTACAGTACATCTTGGGTTCAAACAAGTCCCTCTCTCAAGTCTTAATCACATAGCAAAGTAGCAAACTGACTATTATAGAAGCTACGTTCAAATTAATTGTCTTGTTGAAACCATATGTAAAGCTAAAGTTTCAAACTTTTTTTTACATCACGATTATTATAAATATTTTTTTTATTTATAAAAGTTGTTTTTCTTTTCTCTCATATTAAATATGAATGTTTTTTTTAAAAAACTCAAATAACTTGGCATCAAAGTGCATCAATTTATTAGTGTATCTAATGTAATTAATGTACATAGAGATTGCCTGTAACATAATGTGTAATTATTATCAGAATACATTTTACGCGAAAAATCAATAACACTTATATAAAATATATATTAAAAATAATTTTAACAATATATAATAGTTAATTATGCTATTGAGGTATAGTTCAAACGGTATAATTTTTTCATATTCATTTAGAAGTCACGGATTTGAGTTTTTTTATCTTAAAAAAAAAAGTTAATTATTTTGTATATATAGCATTTTTTATAAATTAAAATATTTTTGTGAGAATAATAAAAAGAGTAATGAAATTTGATATTTATGACATATTAATATATTAGAATAAATATTAAAAAAAATATTATTTACACACCAAAAATTAATACTAAATCAATCATTATATAATTATATAATAATGATTTCTTAAACACGAGTGCATCTATTGGAGAATAGATCTTTTAAATTGTCAAAAAATTTGAAAATATAAAATATAATCTTTAACCCTTTATTATTCTCTCTCATATTTATTTTTGATCCCACTTATAAAATTAATAGAAAGAGATCATATTTTACCTCCTCAATTATTAAAAAAAATTAAAAAGATTCATTTAAAAAAATTTTGTTTTAATAATTATGAGATGAGATATTTAAAAAAAAACAATGATTTCTTAAACAGGAGCGCATCCATTGTAGTAGCTACAATATTTTAGTGCTGTAATCTTTAGTCTTTACCTTCTATCTGACGTTCCTCTTGATCTTCGTCTTCCTCCAATATAAATATGCACCAACTCATTCCTCATTCCTTAGAAAACCCCACAGCGAAAAGGAACACAATTAATTCTCTTTTATCTTGTATTAAAATTTAAGAGAAAAACCGAGAGAAACTGAGGAATTTATAGAAATGCGGAAACAAGAAGAAGAGATCGAGGAGTACTCTCTTGTGTGCCCAAGCTTCAGCACTTACTCTTCTCACAAACTCGCACACATCGCTGATCAAGTTACACGAGAGCACTACTCTCCTCCTCAAAACGACACCGATCTCCAAAACGACGACACCGATTTCGAGTTCATAGCGTTTCGAAAGGCCGCTGAAGGCGTTTTCTTTGATCGCTTCAACGGTCCTGTTTTCCCAGTCTTCAACCAAGATCTCGCTGGAACTCCGCCGGAATGCGGCGGAGGAGCTAACGGCGATGAAGACGGCGAAGGTGATAGGAATTCTGGCGCGGAGGATATTCGATTTTCGATGGAGGAGTTGTTGATAGGCGAAGAGGCGGAGAATCGCCGGAGCAGCCGCGATCCTCCGTCGTCGTCGTCTTCGTCGGAGGTGGACGACGATCTGGACGGAATTCCACCGGGAACGTACTGCGTGTGGACTCCGAATCCGGTACAGGCATCGCCGAGCAGATGCAAGAAGAGCAATTCGACAGGATCGTCTTCGTCGTCGCCGTCGCCGGCGAAGAGGTGGAAGATTCTAGATTTTCTCCGGCGGAGCAAAAGCGACGGAAAGAACACCTTGGTTTTCTTGACGCCGTCGGCATCGCCGTCATTCTCTTCGTCAGGGTTTGGTTCGTCCAAGAAGGAGCAAAAGGAGAAGAAAGAAAAGAAGAAGAAAGTAGAGAAGAAAGGAGCCAATGTGAAATCGAAAGAGGAGTGCAGCGGTGGAAGCGGCGGCGGCGGATTCGCCGGAAAAAGGTCGCCGGCGGCAGTGTCGGCACATGAGGCGTTGTATGTGAGGAACAGAGAGATGAGGAGAGTGGATAAGAGGAGGTCATATTTGCCGTACAGGCAAGACTTGGTTGGGTTCTGTGCTACTCTCAACGGCATGGGAAGGACCTTCCCTCCATTTTGAGTGTTCTTCCATTTTTTTCCCTTTTTTTATAATGGGATTAATATTATTAAACATTATTATCCCAATTATTTGAAAAAGTTTGGACATGACCTGATTTATCAGTAAATTTACAGAAATTAAGTGTACAAAATTTTATCTCTCTTGTTTATTTTGATGGTCATTAATGAGAAATTTAAAAAATTTAAATAATAAGGACAAAAATAGTTTAAAAAGTAATAAAAATTTGCGATAAAAAATTTGGTAGAAACTCACCTGTAGTCGACTGCAGGTGAAGTTGCTTTTGGATGGCTGAGACGTGTTACTATATGGTTTAAAAAAATCGATTTATTTTATATAAATGGTTTATTTAAAAAAATCGGTTTAAATTGGACCAAGCAGTTATTTTTATTCCCTTCTTCTTCGTTTCGCATGTAAAATTCGTTCTCTTTCAATCTCCTTTTCAGAACTAATATGAAACTTTCAATTAGGTATGTTCCTTTATTTATATTTCTTAATCAAATTTATTATTTTAAATGTATTTCTTAATTTATGTTTTTATTCATTCCTCTGTGAATGATGAAAATTATTTAATAAATACGTACATATTTATGTCATCACACTATTTTGATGTTCAGGATCATAAATACCAAGATAATTCATGGCAATTTCATGTGATGGATGACAAAAATGTAATTATGGTATAACGTAGACTAGTTGATAGCATGAGCATTGTTGAAATTTTGGCATGATCTCTTTCATATTTGTTATATGTCTCTTTAGTTGGTGATGTTATAGTTTATTGTGATGATATGATGGTAGTTTAATGGTATGAGTTAGGTCCTTTTTATTTGGTTGAATTTTTTCTATGGCTATCCTATTCTTGATGGCAATGTCAAAATAAATATTTTCATTAGTTAGTTCTTTTTTTCTCTATTTTTGAATCAATTTTATTTTGAAAAAAATTATTAAAATTTTTTGTTGTAGACAAAATTAATAATATTATGTTCAATTATTTAAGGAGACCAAATTAATATTTTGATTAGATACTTTTGTTTTATTGAAAATAAATTCTAATTTCATTAAAAAATAAATTCTAGTTGATAAGTAAAAACACAAAAACGTGCATGACAGTGAAATCATAATTTCTAGACAAAGTAAATTATAGTCTTATTATCTTAAAAAAATAATTTATTTATAGAATAATATTGAAAAATCAACAATAATTTGCATGAAAATAGTTTATTAGTAAAATAAAAGTTAATTGATTGATTACCATAAAATTTAATTTAACGATAAAATTGCAATTGAACATATTTTCACAGCTTACTTTAAAATCTGTTTACAGCTTAATTTAAAAGCAACTGAAAATGTAAGTTATGGGAAATAAAACAAAACTCATCAAGAAAATAGAAACAGAGACACAAAAAAAAGGTCAGATGATATCATTTATGCCATTCCTATAAAAAAAAACCGTAAATTTTGTTTCTTTTTCAAAATACTAAACTTTACTTTTTCAAACAATTTGTATACATATATTTGACAAAAATTAAATAAAAAAAGTTTCAAATAAATTTAAAGAAAAATTGGTCAATATGAATGAAAAAAAAGAACATATCAAATTCATCTGTTAGGAATTTAGGAATAACACGTAGAAAGAATTTAAATTATTTTAAAAGTAGTTATTTGATCTATTCAAACCGATTTTTTAAAATGAATCATTTGTATAAAATAAATCGGTTTTTTTTAAACCATACAAAAACGTGTCAACGATCCAGAAGCAACTTCACCTGCAATCGACTGCAAGTGAGTTTCCACCAAAAAATTTACGTGAGTAGTGAGTACTAATAATTTTTTTTTTTGTGATTAGACATGAAAAAAAACAAACGGAGAGAAAAGTCGCCTAAAAGACAGCAATTAAGTCCTTATTAAGCAGGGTACGAAATTCATCCTAAGATTCCAACAACTTCGTGTGAGATATTTTGTTCACTAATTCAAATTTTGCCATAGCATCTACAACATAGTTGGCCGATCTCTAAACTATCTTACATTATCTCTTATAAAATTTAGAAACTAAGACATGATCCGCATTTTGAACGTTGGTGAAACGTTCTGAACTATAAAAAAAACTTTTAAACAATCTATCTTATAAAAAAATCTACTTGTGCTCTATCTTCCAAACCAAAAATAAATCTCTTCAAATAATAAAAAGTTCACAACAAAACACCGTTTTTAGTAGTATTACTCCAAGACAACTATAGTGTCAGCACCATCCGATTTTCTAATTACACTATCAAAATCAGTAGAATTGTCATAGATACTAGTATCACTATTAATTTTGAACAACTCTCAAGAAGAAAGAGACCAAAATAAAATCGGACAAGCTAAACGAACAACATTAAATTTTGTGAACAAAGAGTTTAATTTCTTATTAGAAGCTAAGATTAAAGTTAGCACTTTACTGAAAGGCTAAGAATTTGTAAGATTAAAAATATCATTATTCTGGTCTCTCTAAATTCACCAAAGACCAAAGAAAAAAAGAGTAGTATTCATATTCTTACTTTCAATTATTCACTATTTTAAAAATGGGCAATGAATATTATTAAGCTGTAAATTCTGTCAAATTGTATTAATTTTTGGACAATCACGTAAACAATGAAGGACGATTTTCGGAGCTAGAGAATAACGTGGGCACAAGTCAAAAATAGAAAGCCCACAATAATGTCTAAAAACAGAGGTGGAAAGACCATTAAAGATACAAGTTAAATAAAAAATTTAAATTTCCCAGATATATGAGTCCTCTAAAGTCAAAGTCAATTATTAATCTCCTTCCAACTATATTTATGCTTGTAAAATCATAAGTAACCACTACTAGAAGAGAAAATTTTTGAAGTTGATACATCCTATCCCCAACTCAATATGTCCCCAGATTTCACATTAGGATAATAAAAAAATATTTAAAGACAAATTAGCAGGGTTAGTATAATGGTGTATATCTCATGCAAATTTTAGCAACCATCTCTTTAAAGATCATCAATAGTAAGGTCAGTATTTGAAATGTGGACGTAGGACAGCTATTTGTTACAGCCCATTTTTTTTTACCAAGAATCAAATTGAAAAAAATGATTAAGAGAGCTAATGCACAAAAAAAAAATCCTCTTTTTGAATTTGATGTGTCTTTCTAATACTTTTCTAAACATAAAAAGCATTCTTAGAGAAGGACAGATAATGGTCTAAACGTGGAGATTCGAAGGCTTCTGGTGAAGAATGACTCCAGCCCCTATATATGGTTCTTATACGGCGTTCAAACCGCATCGGGATCAATGATTAAAATTGCAGATTCATCGGTGGCGTCCTCCCCACTTTATTGAGATTGCTGAGTCACGACCTTTAGTCTCTACATGTAAGACTCCTGTATAACACATGTTATTGTGATTAGTACGACAGCTATATAGTTAATCTCTAATTTTATATCAGAAAATCAGATGTATCTTTACTCACATAATGATTCTGAGACCGCTGATCATTAAATATCGCTTTGTTCTCCTTCAACGTTGGGTGTACTTGAACGTCTTCGCCAATATCGCATCGTAATCCAATGACTTCAACTACACATATTGCATATGTTTAGGATGCCTAGTAATGATATGTAAAAGAATATAACTAAGTTAATAACAAAATTAAGGATACTATGTACCAGTGTGCCTTAGTCTTGATGAAGGTTGCTAAGCCGCCGGTATACTTAAACAATCTGGCTGATGCCTTATTAGCCCTGTTAGTGAGACGCTAATGCCCGAACCCCTCATCGGTCTTCCAGTGAACTAACAGTGCCTTCTTTATTTCCAGTCAGAGCAAGGTTATCAGATAGTCTTGCCCTTCATGAACATTCTTTAGCATCTACTGCTGCCGCCGACTCATTTGATGGCCGTATAATAAATTCATATTTTATAATGATTTTTTTGGGTTGAAAAGAGTGAATTTTATCAACTTATCTTACACTTATTTATGAAAAATGCATGCTTTTAAGAAATTTTTCTAATTATGATTTATTGTTAAAAATATGCTTTTTAGACCATTAAATTGTCAAAATTCAATTCACCTCTATCCCATTCGATGCTTTGATGTATTTGTTGAGTGATTTCAGATTTAGAAGGTAAGAATGACTTGGAAAAGGTGGAGAGAAAGCGTGTAAAAGTAGAGAATTTATGAAGAATATGAGTTTTGGAAATTTGCCAGATTGTGCGTATGCGTACACACGACTTGCAGTGCGTGACTCACTTAAAAGAACACATGGCTCGCAATTTCTGATCCATTTTGGGTTCAATCCAACTCATTTCTAAAGCATTTGAAGCAAGAATTCAAGGGGATCAAAAAAGTAGTCATAATTTTGGGTTTTATTATGGTTTAGGTGATTCTTGAGAGAGAAGCTCTCTCTAGAATTTTAAAGTTGTTAGGGTTTCTTAGTTTAATTTCTCTCTAGTTTTGGGTTTTAATATTATTCTAGTGTAGTTTTCTTTAAATTTTTTTATTCTACTATCTTAATTTGCCTAATTTCTCTTGTTAATTTCTCTATTTTGTTACTTTTTAGTTTATAAATAATTGTTGAATTCTATTTTTTTTAATGCAATTTGATGTTTTCATGATGCTTAAGTGAGTTGATACTATTACATTCTTATTTTGGTTAGTTGTAGATTTCATTAATTCATGCAATTTATGATGCTTTATTTATATGCCTTTTAAGTGTTTGATGAAATGTCGTCTTTAATTATAGAGTAGATTTTTCTTTTCGACTTGGGATTGAGGACTTAAGTGACCTTGAGTCATTGATGCCTGATATTGATTGGTGATTTATGATTGTTAGTTGATTTTGTTTCCACTAACGCTATCCATTCACTAAGTCTAATTAGTGAGTTGGTTATGATTTGTTGATTAAGATCAATTATGCCTATTTGACTTTTTCCTGATGTTTAGGAGTTGACAAAGTGAGATTAACTCTTCATAATCATCATGTTTGTGGTCAATGATAAGAATAGTGATCCTTGACTCTCAACCCTTGTCAAGATTTTTTTAGCATTTGAATTTCCATTCTTTTACTAGTTAATTGATTTATTACTTTTAATTTAATTTCTTTTGTCGTTTAGATATTTCTTTGCTTCTTTTAATTTCGTGTAATTTAAATTTCCGTTTATTGCTACAAAACCCCATTTTTCATAGTGAATACTTTTACACCCGATTGTAATTTTATGGGAGAACGACCCAAGATTTGAAATGTTCGTTTATTTGATTTGTAACTTGTGACATCTTTTAAACTTTGATAGGGTTATTTGACAGTTTAGGATTATATCTACGACAAAACTTGAGTTTTAACTTATGAATTTCTAAACCGGTATCTAGCCATCATTATCGTAGATCTTCCTAATGAAGGCATCGTGAGAGGTGTCCCATATAAAATGTAGCTGTACAAATAAACTTTAAAATTAGTTAATCAAAATATAAGATATAAACTCGCTTAAAAAATTACAAACTAAAAAAAATTAATTACCGCCCATTTTTGAAATCATCGCTCTCTGGTCTTAGAGGGGATCTTCTTGTAGTTGGGCCAGAGATGGCCGTATATCAGCTTGATAATGTTGGTCATCTCTTGAGTACATGCGTTGTTGTTCAGTGGAACATATCAACAATCCACAAATAAACCAATTGGGAATATAAATTAAAACTTCAGAAGCAAATAACCATAATATATAGAGATTTTTATAGAAATTTTACAAAAGTTCATCTATAACTGGAATGTGCACAAACTCTTTCTATTAACAATTAACTTAAATAGCACCAAATGTCAACAATCAATGAACAACAGACACTTTCAACAATTCACTAATAAGGAAACATGAAACACTTTCAGTCATTCAAACCTACATCCCTAAATCCACTAAACTAGAGTCAATAATCAGACACATTCAACAATTTAATAATCAGAAAACATAAAACACTTTCAACCATTCAAACCTAAAACCCTAAATTCACTAAACTAGAATGCCTCCCTACTCCCATCCTTGCCCTTAGATTTGCTCGCCGTCCCTGTCCCGTTCCCGCCATGGGGGAGTATTGCTTCCCACTCTCATTTTCTACAGGGCTCCATTCCCCATCTCTTTGTCTGACTAATTATTAATTTCCATAGGAATATAGCTGAAAGTATCCATCCTATACAAAAGCAGCAAAATTTTATATAAAAAAGTCTAAACGACAAGAGGCTGACTTCTTTCAAAATGATGCAGCGGGAGACACCACGGTGAGCCAGAGCACAGAGCAGTGGACGAGGTGCGGGACGCGACAGCAGAGAGGAGAATAGAGACGACAATAGAGTTGTGGAAAGGAACGCCACGAATATAAAGAATGACGTGAGGAGAATTTTGCTCCCCGTCCTCATCCCAGCAGGAAAAACTCCCCACAGTCGATCTCCAACAACCTTAAGTTTTCATTCAATATCCCTCAATCTTGCTTTCAAACTTGTAATTTTTCTCCTAATTCTTGCAATTTTAGTATCTTGTTGTGATTCTGCAGACTTCGGATCTGCCCAACGAAAAAATTACATTCATTCTAAACTATTGATAATCCAATACCATAACAAAAAAACTCATATCCCTAAACTCTAATTCACAAGACAAAACACGAACATACGTCATAATAGATGCAATTCCAAAATCTTCGGCTTGAGTTCTCCTTTGTTGAGGAAATTTGCAAAAACATGTGAAAATAATACACTTCATATTTAAATTAAATTAAATTGTTAATCTAAACATGTGCTATGCATGCATTATCGATCTGTTAACCGCAAACAGTTCATTAATTCAAGTAGTGACATAGACATGCCAATAAAACAATGTCGACATAATTTCTTCATCGTGTACACTGAATGTTGACATCAAAATCAAATAGTCCTATCATAGTCGTAATTTGTATGTAATATATATAGCATCATATTGGCCATTATTATTGCTCATGAGAAAACCAACCCTAAGTTTTATTCTCTCTTCTTTGGATTTTGCTTCCAAGTTCCTAGCGGCTACTGCATTACTATTACTGCTGTTTCCTTAGTTTCTCACAAAGGAATTTGTTGAAAAATTTGGAGGAGAATCAGTAATGTTATTTCTACCCTTCATTTTCTATATTCATTCTCTGCACCTTCCTTTTATGTATGATAAAGGAAAAAATATAAATTTTTCTATTATTTTGTCATAAAAGTGAGGTGTAGAGTAAAAATGTAGAAAATGAACGGTATAAATAACATTGATGTTGAGAATTTATATTTGATCTTTTTATCACAAATATCATAAGTTATGATTACCACAAATTAAAGCCAACTATTGGGTTTGAAAAATTATATATAGGCTTCTCTCGAAGAATTTGGGGTAAGTATATATATGTTCTTCTTTCAATCTCTCTAGAATTTTTTTTTCTTTATGAACTTTCTCATGGTTATTTATAGGCAAATTCACAGGCATCACTATATAACCCCGTTTTGAGCACCTGTTTTTCTTTAGGTAATGATTCTGTTATTGGGAACTGTATGCTCACATCTTGATTATAAAGAAAATTTCTCCATTACAACTATATTTTATTTCTTTATTTATTTTATAAGATAAATATGAACAACTCTCAATCATACACATCACAAATTTACGCATACTATGCACTCGCACACACACGATTAAAGATTCTTTCCACTGTTTGTAACTTGGAAAAATGGGCCGTGAGCTGTGGATATGGGTCTTGTTTGTGTCGAGGTATTTGATATGTAAGCCCACTAGAATGGTAAAGTTTCATGTGAACAAAAAAAAGTTTCATCAGACCTAAAAAATAAAAGCATTTCATGTCATTGTTGACCCAAAAAGTTCATTTGATCTGTGTTTTAGGCCTCTAGCCCTTTTGTTAACAAAAAAAAAAAAAAGAAAAGCTAACTTAATTTAGTGGAGTGATTAATTTACAAGTTAGTTTAAATAAGTGTTTAGTATTTGAATTCTATTTTGTGTATGTAAAATAATTTATTGGCTAATGATAAATTTTTAAATAAAATTTTGATTCATGAAAAATTAACTCTTAGTTTATTGGGTTAGAAGATACCGTTTGAAACCCAAAAAAAATTGTCACAAAAAGGAACATGTGAACCACTGGCTCAACCATTGTAGGTGAACTAATTAAAGAACTCTACTTTGATGTTGAGAACCACAAATTGAAAGATTCAAGGATAGGGTTTTATCCTTGTAGTCCATCGCTTATGAGGTCCGTCACATGTGAACCACTGGTTCAACCTATGGATATAGAAAGGGTTATAAAAAATTAAAAATACATGAATAATTATTTTTCAATTTGTTTTCTTTTATTGAATGTTAAAACTGCATGTGACCATACACATAACTTTCCTTTTTCAATCTTAGCACTAGATGTTGAAGGTTATTACTTTTTTCTTTTCTTTTCTTTTCTTTTTTTAACATAAAGGGAGGTTTTTCTACCAAGCCACAAAGTTTAAGTGATATGAGAGTGTGTGGATCTTATCAAATAACTTAAAGAAAAATGGAAAAATTAAACCTCCAATAATGTTCCTAGCAGCTGCATGGTCTCACCAATCATATTGAAGTTCACATATGCCACAGAAGAGGAGATGCTAGCATTAGTAAGAGGAAAATGTAGACTGTAGAGTGATCTAATCTTTGGCTAGAATATATGTCACTATTTCACACTATTATATATTGTAGATAGACTTAATATCATTTTCAGATAAATACACTCTTGTGTGAGTACCTTTTGTTTATGCTATCTAGCTTCCAAAGCATACGTGGAAGATAGTGTATTAAAATATGTACTTCCATTTTTTTTAAATAATTTCAACATACTATATGGATTTATGTGCAAATGAATGTAACGGATCCTCCTAAGTTGTGGCAAAAATAGCGAATAGAGATGCATCTATATGTAGAGCAATAATATTATTGCAATAAAATGTTTTGTCCCTTAGCTTTTCAGATGGGGTATACGTGGTTATAGTTTTCACCTACGTGGCAAACCGGCATTGCTTGCATGTCATGACACACACAAATTTTATTTTAAGAAAAAAAAAAGAAAATGGGACAAAACGTACCCTACACCTATTAATGATTACTTAATTTCTAAATCCATTGGAAGACTCATTGCCACAATTTCTATTCTTATAAGAATTAACGTACGCAAAATCTCATAGATAATATCTATATACACAATGCAATGTCCATTCATAACACCCTCTTAGGCACTCAAAAAAGATGAATTATTCTAATGCCACTCATAATACAATATGTGGAAATTAACTTTTAAAAAAAATTCCTAATTTTATGTGTGTGTGAGTAGTAGACAAGAGAATAGATATATGTACGTTCATTAATTAATATGAATATGGTGGTGGAAAATGAAAAAAAAAATAGAAGGGTTATGTATGTATATATGTGACAAGAAAAAGGTGATCCAAAGTGACATAGGGTTATGGTCATTCTTTGGTAGTTAATCTCCAACATTCAAACCTCATCTACAAGGATAGGATTGAAGCTCTCATTTGTTTGGCTTTCACTTTCATTATCTACCTCTTATTTCACCAATATAAGGGAGGGTGCATGGAATCACGTATAGGCCACTTTGATGACCATATAGTATAATAGTACTAGTCAACAATCAATACTATACTATATAGCAAACAAAATTTGAGTAATAACATTGCAAACCAATGTCGACCTCCTCCATTAACGGTTGGTGTCTCTCTTCCATCTCTCCAGCTGCCAACACCTCCGTAAGGAGAGCCGCATTGCGCCCTTCCGTTTGCGCCGCCCTTGGCACCCCTTCGTCGTCGTCTTCCTCCTCCTCTTTTCCTCCTCTCATCCAAGACAGGCCTGTTATTGCTCAACCCATCATCACCCCAACTTTGCCCTTGGTATATATATATGCAACAAATGAAAATTGTGTTTTTGTTGATTAGTTTCTTACTTTAAATTCTCTCTCTTAATTGGTTTATAAAAAAATAATTACATTTTTGGATTATCAAATTTTTTAAAAATAATCATTATTTTACAATGAAATTAAAGAAATTATTTCTTCTTTTAAATTTCAGTAAAAACCCACAATTCTATTTGTACTTTTGGCTTATAATGTGTGTTAGTGTGTCATGGGCTATTTCGACAACCTTCATTCAACATTGATGCACTAAAAGTGTATAATTATTTATCATTACTTATTATTTTTATTATTATTGTTATAGAAATCTAGACTCTAGTCATATGTTGACATATGTTACAAAATACGATTTATATGATATTATCTGGAGGAAAAAAAAATTGAAACGAAAAGAAATTTCGAGTTTTCAACATAACACATATAATGACACATATATAGTGAAAACTACGTATTCTTTTACTTATATACATATATATAAAACAAAAAGATCAATTCTTTTCCTTGGTCATTCCCCATATTGTATGTCTATAAAATAATATCAAATTTGTTTTTGCGCCTTGACTTTATTAGTTGCCAATCCTAGTTACTAATTGTCAAAAGCTTTTTACTTTGGTAATAATAATTAACTACCTTAAAAATCATATGCATGCATGACACGACCAAATTTAAAAATATTATTTGTACATTAAAATTAGCTATTAAAATTAATTGTTATGTATTTATATATAAATATATGTATTATTTAATTTATTTTTAATATATATTATATATTCTAACATATATTTTATACTAATAACTGATTTTAATAATTGATTTTAGTATACACGTAACATACTCAATATAAAATTATTAAATGGCATACTAAGCATACTACAAAATTTGATCTCTCTTTGAGCTTAAGAGATATAATAGGTTAATTTGGTTGCTAAATGAAAAATAAACATTTCATCAAGTTTCTAAAATTTAAGAGTTTTCACGGGATCAGCATTTCATTTTTTCTTTGGAGACCTACCACACCACATTGGTAGCTTAGTTAGGTTTGAGTGACAGGTGTGTGGCATGGACATGTTCATACACTAGTATGTATCACCAATCAACACCACACAATTAACCAATTTTTCATACCAAAATTTTTAATTCTATATAATGTAAATTTTCCTTTATATGGTGGAGCCAGCATAGTTATAACTTATAAGAGTGTGTTAGTTATTTGTTGGAGGATTCTAAGGCGGGTTATACAGCAAATCCAAACTAATCATAAGAAAAGAAAAAGGTCTATTCATCATAAATCAGTTTTGCAATATTTACTAAAACTAATTTTTTAATTCCCTCATATACTTTCACCATCACTTATGAAAAAGTCATATCAATTTTAATATATATTTTTTAGATTTTTGCAATATTTATTTACATAACCAAATTTAATGCTACTAAGCTAGCATCAAGCTATTAACCTAATATGGCTAAAATTTCATAAATTAAGGATTTCACCCACTTTAGTTTCTTTAATTTAACTCATTATTTTTATTATTAATTTAAAGGTTGACACATATTTCTTTATTTGTGATTTATGAAGAGAGAAGAGATGGGAAAGGAGTACGAGGAGGCTATTGAAGAACTTCAGAGACTCTTGAGGTAATAAATTAAATCTCAAATACATAATTAAGAACAATGCAAAATTCCAGAACAGTATTATTATACCTTCATCATGATTGAATATTAATTAATTAATTAAAAAAATAAAAAATAAAAATGGTGACAGGGAGAAGGGTGAGCTGAGGGCTACAGCAGCTGAGAAAGTTGAACAGATAACAGCTTCATTGGGAACATCATCTTCCGGTGGAATCGCTGCATCTGATGCAGCCTCTGAGAGGATCAAAGCTGGATTCATTCACTTCAAGAAAGAGAAATATGAGTTAGTAACTTAATTCATTAAACATTTAATTTCTTTATTCTTTTCTTTTATTTCTTATACCTTAAGTTTTTCATTTTCTCTATTGTTCCACAGCAAGAACCCTGCTTTGTATGGTGAACTTGCCAAAGGACAAGCCCCCAAGGTATTTTTCTTTCTTGTATTCATCAATTTCATATAAAAAATTGTGCTTCACATCAGTGTTTCTTTTTTTAAATTATTGCGCTAATAACTTTGTGGTGGTTCGGTTTTGGTTTTTGCAGTTCATGGTGTTTGCTTGCTCTGATTCAAGAGTGTGCCCATCTCATGTGTTAGATTTCCAGCCCGGTGAGGCCTTTGTGGTCAGAAATGTTGCTAACATTGTTCCACCATATGACCAGGTCCGTTTTAAATTACATTTCTGATTTTCATTATTTTATACTCAAATGGATGGTTAATTTTAATGGTGTTTACTCTTCTTTGTACCAGACAAAATACGCTGGAGCTGGTTCTGCTATTGAGTATGCAGTTCTGCATCTCAAGGTAATGAAATGATATTGATTTGATTAATAATGATTATTATAGGAAGAGTCAAATCTAATTAGCATAACCAAGTTATTTTTATACAAAGGTTTCCGAAATTGTGGTCATTGGACACAGTGCTTGTGGTGGTATTAAGGGACTCTTGTCTTTCCCATACGATGGAGCCTATTCCACGTAAGTTATTTTTTGCATTACACTAAATTTATTTTTATGTTCTCATCTATTATAACCATGAAAGCAAAAATATTTCAATTTTAACAGTTTTTGGTACAATAAACTACCCAGTGTTGCAATTTTAATCATTTTAGCTCGCCAACTTGCATTTTTATTAGAATGTATACAGAAATGGACTAACTAGTCTTCATTCAAATTATTGTTCACTTTTGATTCATAAGGAATTTTACATTCTATATCATTTTTTTATTTATATTTTCTCTTTAACCTGTGCAGTGATTTTATTGAGGAGTGGGTCAAAATTGGCTTACCCGCCAAGACTAAGGTTAAGGCACAACATGGTGATGCACCTTTTGCAGAGCAGTGTTTTCACTGTGAGAAGGTATAAGACAATAAAGAATTACAAGAAAAAAAAAATAACATACGGAAAAATTTTGATACATTGATAATATAAAAAATTTTACAAAATTATCTAATTAAATTCATATATTTAGATAACATTTTAAATACTGGATGTAAAAATTAGTTAGTTTTATATTGGTACAACACAGATAATGCATGAAAATTAAATTTTGCATTAAAAAAAGGAGGTCACTTATTTATATAGCAGTAATATTAGAAAAATAAAAAAAAACAATAATAAGAACTTATCTTATATAATATTTATTAATTGTTATAATAATTAATAAATACTAAATAAGACAAGTTCTAATTGTTTTTTGCTACTTTTGTTTTATTAACAGAAATTTCTATTTATAATTTTATATAAAAATTGTGTGGGTGTGTGAGGTGATGGTAAGACTGAAATTAGGAATATTGAATTGAAAATGCAGGAAGCAGTGAATGTTTCACTTGGGAACCTTCTAACATACCCATTTGTGAGGGATGGATTGGTGAACAAGACACTGGCACTGAAAGGAGGATACTATGACTTTGTTAAGGGATCTTTTGAGCTCTGGGGCCTTCAGTTTGGCCTTTCCTCTTCTTTCTCCGTATGAACATCATCAATTATGACCTCATCTTCTACTTGGTTCCCTAATTAAGTATTCTCTCCCACTCCCCTATCATTCTACATACTATGTAATTAATTATATCATCATCCTTGTTCATTTTCTTCATTATGAGCCTAATTGATGGAGATTCTCCATCACTATATATATATCAATCTCCATTGGTACAAATAAACCAAGTATAAATAAATTAATAAATGAAGTGTTGCTTTCCTTCTTTTTTTTTTCTTTTTTTTTTTTAATTAAGGAGCAAATGAAGAGAAAGTGTGTAAGCTATATAATAAATTATACTGATTCTGTAACATTGTTGTTAATTTAATTAAGGTGCATGTTTCAGCGTACCAATGGATTTTTCTTGTTTGTTTAGGTAAAAGATGTGGCCACGATTCTGCATTGGAAGCTATATTAGGGTCATTCCTGTGTCTGCAAATGAAGAGGCCTAAGCTAGCTTACTTTGATTTTCATCTATTATATATATATGAAATTGAAATTATGAACTAGTTTTAGTTTGGAAACTACCTCTCCTTTAATAATAAGAGTTGGAAATCCTTTTCTAAGGCAAATAAAATTTTCATCATTTAATTTGGCCACATTATTAGCTGTTCCTATCAAAATATTTGAATATTTCTAGCTTACTTCAACAATTCGGCCTCGTTGTCTATAATACTAGCAAGGTGTTTGTTTTGGTACAATAATAAATTTATACATACTGATACAATAAAAATATAGATAAATAATAAAATGACACGTAAATTATATTATATTATCTACATTAGCATTTAATTTTTTTTAAATATATATTATATCAATACTTTTATGAAAACACCCGCTTATAATTTAGTAAAAACAAAAAAAATATATTTTTATTTAATTTTATAAAAAAACCTAAAATATTTTTTTATGTTGGACAAAATTACCTATTTAAATTAAGCAAATTTTAAAAGTCAACTAGTTTTAATCTTATAATTTTAAAATTTAAATAATTTAAAAATAAAATTAAAACACATTCAGTTATTCATCCATACTAAAGGAGATTACTTCAATTTTATTCATGCTCTTCCATTTAGCTTTCAACCAGAAACTAGAAGATGACGAGCAATGAAGCAAGCGATGACCTCACGATTATCGACGACAAAGACTCGAAATCAGAAAACGACGAGCGACGACGACCCGACAAATTGCTTTTGTTGCCTGAGACAAGGATCCCGGGGAAGACAGCGAGACATTGAAATGTCTAGGGGTGTTCATAAAATAACCAATTTGTGGTTAAGCGGTTAAAAAATTATAACCACATTTTGGTTAACTAATTTAATAAAACAATTTTAAAAACCATATTCATATTATTGAAAAGTGGTTAACCAAAACCAAATTTTAAAAACCGATTTTTAACCGATTAACTAAAACCAAAACTAAATTTTATGTAATTCTTGTGTTTAAATTGGTTAACCGATTATTTTTTGTAAAAATTGGTTTTTAACCGGTTAAAATCGGTTAAAAACCGATTTTTATTTTTATTTTTTTGAAAAATCAAATTTTTCTATGTAAAAAACCGATTTTTTTAAAATCGTTTTTTTAATTGATTTTTATTTTTATAACCGTTTTTAAAATTTTTTAACCGGCTAATAACCAATTTTATCACATAAAACTAATTTGGTTAATTAACCAAATTATATTTTTTGCTAACCCAAAAACAGGTTTAGTTTTTGGATTAATCAAATCATGAAAAGCCCTAAAAATGTCGACGACGAGATGAGACGAATGACGAGATGTCAGTGAATGTAAACGAGACGAGACTCTAGTAAAAGAGAAGAGAAAGTTTGAGTCTCAAAATTGTGAGTGAGAGAGATGTTCCTTGAGAGTGTAATGAGGTGAGAAAATTAAGTGAAGATGAAGCGCTTCTTTAATTTTTTTATTTTTTCAGATGTCTTTTTTTTATGAATGATTATGAGAAATTAAGGTTTATGGGGAGCATAAACAAGATTGAACCAATCTCTTTTAGTGTTGATGAGTAACTGTTTTTGTTTTATTTTTTGAATTATTTAAAATTTAAAATTATAACATTAAAGTTCGTTGAATTTTAAAATTTGATTAATTTAAATGGATAGTTTTTGTCCAACATAAAAAATATATTTAGATCTTTTTATAAAATTAAATAAAAAGATAATATTTGGTGAAAATTCAGATTCAGTTAACTTCATGTGAAGTTGATAGTTGAGAGCTGTAGGATGACAATTCAGTTAACTACACCTGAGTTTCTACCTTTTTGTTTTTACTAAATTATAAGAGTGTTCTACTAAAAGTATTGATATGATATATATTTTAAAAAAATTAAATGCTGACATAGATAATATAATCCACCTGTTGTTTTGTTATTTGTCTACATTTTTATCATATTGCTATGTATGAATTTATCATCGTAGTGAAGCAAACACCTTAAAAATATATACTACGGAATAAAATATTTTAGAATTAGCATTATTATATTATAATTTTAATGCACTATCAGTGTAAAATAGTTTTACACGTGTACCCAATTATGTAACGTCGCATCAGTAAAAATAACTATCTCTCACATTGACCACATGAATGGCCATCCAAAAGAATGGATGTGATTACACAACTGTGTAAAATATTTTACACTAACAGTATATCAAAATTAAACTCTTATATATATAAATTATTTTTTGTTAAAAAAATCATGGTAAGACCATAATTTAAAAACTGGATCGGACCAGCTGATCGAACCAATTCAACTGAAAACCAGAAGTTTTTGCAATTTGATCCAGTAAACGAAGTTGTTAAATTTAAAATCGCTTGAAAATGATTGAATTGGCCGAGAACTTGCCGAAATTGAACTGGATCTTGACCTATTTTAGAAAAAACGGCATTGTTTGGTAGAAAAAAAAGGAAAAAGTCCTCCCACTCCTCTCATCAATCTCAATTTCTCATTTTCTCTTCACTTCTCCCTAAAAAAGAATGGTGCTCTTCTTTTTCCTAAAAAGAACCCTAGCCTCTTTTATCACCGTCGCTGTTCTTCTCACTGTCGCCGTCTATCACGCTCAAGAACTTCGTCTGTTCGTCGTGCTCTATCCCCTCTCCTCATTCCCTTATTCCTCGTCTGTTCTTCTTGTTGCTCATTTGCACTTTGTCCGCCATCCCTCGTCATTCTTGTCGCCCGGTCGCGTCGTTCGTCATGCTTGTCCCTAAAAAATAATGGTTGCTCGTTCGTCGTGCTTTGTCTCTTTTTTTTTTTCATTTTTTTCGGACATCATATTGAAATACTAAATGATTAGCTTTAACTCTACTCATTGTTGTAGTTTTTTGTTTTTTTTTCCTTCAAAAATCATATTCAGAATCCTCAATGCTTACTGCTCAGTGTTCACTCTTCATTCCTTAATGTTCATAAATCATTTTTTGTTCTTTGGTTTTGAATTTATTAATGGCTACTCTGAGTTTGTTTTTTTCAGAAATCAATTTTTGTGCTCAATACTTGATTGCGCACTAAAAATATGAATTTCTTGTATACAAATAATTTTAAGATGTCCAAAAAATATGGCAAAAAAGAGTAAAGTTCTTCCTAGAGGTGTTGGGTAAAAGGATGAAAACCAAAAGAACACCTTGAGGAGTTAAATTTCTCTTTAGTGGAAACTAAATTGGTGGAAGTGAATTGGTTGGATTTGAAGGACACCTCCCCGCCACGGATATCCGAAGTAGTTTTCAGAACTTTAACTTAATTTGTGGGGATCAACTTCCTCCTTACACCCAACTTTGATTAAAAAGACTTGAAATGATGGGAACATATAAAATTATTTTCTGCCAACTACCATATTTAGTAACAAGCTTTGGGATAAAAGGAGTAGGCTAAATATTATATTGTAACCATTGGACAATGTACTCCTCCCCCCAAAATAACTTTACACTATAAAAGGAGCTCAACTCACTTGTTTTGGGGGACTTTTTTTCTGAAAAATCAAAGAACTCCTATCTATTTTTTCTCTCCTCTAATTCTTCTCATTTTTTTTCATTTTGTTCATCAACTTCAAACAAAAATTCATAAAATTGGCATTCGGGTGTTCCACCAGAACATCCGATAGCAAGATTAATTAACTATTTTCCACTCAAAAAGAGTTCATTCGTCCTCTTGTGACATTAGTAAATGTCTCAAAAGTTGTTCTCCACCTTTATTTCTCATCTTTAGTTCTTGTGTTTCTTATTTGCCATTAATAGAAGTGTTTTCTTCACAAGTATACTTACCCTTAATCTCTCATCTTAATTTTTTTCACTTAATCTATTTTTACAAAACTCACCCAAATTATTTGGTGACTCCATTGGGGAGGAACACTTCGACGTAATGGCTGAATCTAGCAACACTCATTTTGGATAGAATTGATCACCCAGGTGACGTTCAGTAACCCATCAAAATCTCAATCTCAGCTTGAAAACACCTCAAAATGAGGACGAGTGCAACAAAAAAAAAAAGAAACACATGGAGAAGTAGAATTTGGGTGCAGGAGGAGAAAGAGCTCATGCCTATGCAAATTTGTTCACACCCCATACTGGAAGTACTGCTAGTCTACACACTTATGTAATCATTTTTACTCATGTGTACAATCATATGATAGCCAACCACACAAAGATGCAAGTTTTGATTACTAAAATAATGAATGACTAGTGATCAAATGAGGTATAGAACCCTCTTACTGCCTCTATTCATGAATCATGAGCATATGGAAGAAGATGAGAACACCCACGTCCCTTATAGGGAGTTGACGTGTATTCTAAAAGACAAATGAGAGACAAATAAACCTACTTGGGAGATGAATCCACCATTTGAACATCATATTTTGGCAAAATTGTACCCTAAGGGGTATCAACCGCCTATCTTTTGCAAGTTCGATGGTACTAGAAATGGCAAAAAACACATTATGTCATTCTTGGATAACATCGGGATGTTCAGAAACCACCAGGAGCTCAAGATTAGGGAGTTCTCAAAATCATTAACAGGCGTTCACTTGGTATGTTAAGTTGAAAGCTAATAGCATTAACACCTGGAACTAATTAGTGACAGAATTCTGCAACAAGTTCCTAGAAGAGAAACTCTCTATGCATATCATGGACCTAGAAAAAGTGAAACAGAGACAAGGAGAAGGATTGGTGACATTTATCAAGAGATACAGAAATCAAGCTTTACTTTGCATGGACACCCTTCTAGAGTCACAATTAGTGTACGGATGTATTAGAAATATAGAAAACGGATCCTAAATTTATCTTTTCATGAGCAATATAAACACCTTTTCTAAACTCTTAAAGAGAGAATTTAGCATAACCGAG
Source organism: Arachis duranensis (assembly GCF_000817695.3). Classification (NCBI taxonomy): domain Eukaryota; kingdom Viridiplantae; phylum Streptophyta; class Magnoliopsida; order Fabales; family Fabaceae; genus Arachis; species Arachis duranensis. The sequence continues at coordinate 97,463,580 of NC_029776.3, forward strand.
GCAATGAAGCGCAATGGGAGGAGATCTAAATAAGTTTCCCCCTCTAGAGCTATGTGCTGCTGATGGCAGGGACAGAAGGTGTTCCTATTTTAGGGATTCTAAGAGAAATAATCCTCCACCTCCGCTACGGCGCTACCATTCCCCAGAGCTCAGGCTAGGATTATTGTAAATGGATGGTTTGATTATGGAATATTGATCCCCAAAACAAATAAAGAACTACCAACACCTAAAGACTTGAGAGACCCAAAGTATTGCATGGTGCACCGAAATAAAAGCCAGGGATTGGCTGATTGTTATGCGGTAAGGATGATGTTGCATAGGCAAGTAAAGAAAGGGAAGATACTCCTAAATGGAGAACAAAATTAAGTAAGTGTGAAGAGCACTCTTTTTCCTCAACATGATGTTGGAATGATAAGTGTTGAAGGAGAGGTAATGCTGACAGAGATCATAGAAGAAGCAGAAGAGATAGTCACCATGGAAGAGTCCTTGGATGAAGACACATTGACAAGGAATCTTTTGAAATTTCGACGGTGTAGAATCATGTTCAACCAACTTGGCTTGGAACTCTGCATTCAGAAAGAGTTTGGCTCTAATATGAGTCATTCAGAAGCATGAAAAAAGTTTGGAGGTATCAACGCTCTGCTCACAATATTAACAAAGGCCCACGCAAATACCCTGATGTTTTGGGACCTTGACTCGTTCAATGGGGAGTTCTACCACAATAAACCATTGTATGTTAAAGCAGTGGTGGAAGGCATGAAGGCTAAGAGGGCCTTACTGAATGCTGGATTGGGGGTAAATATTATACCCACTTATATATTTTAGAGATGGGAGGTTCTGCTGCTAATCAGATAAGGCCTACTCAAGTTTGGCTCAATGCTTTTAATGGAATGGGTGTGAGATCCGGAGGGTATGTTAATGTTGTCTTAGAAATTGGCCCTGTAAAGACCAACAATAAGTTTCATGTGGTGGATTAAAACTCTAGCTACCACATCCTGCTGGGACGTCCATGAATTCATTTACATCGGTGTGTTCTTTCGAGTTGGCAACAATGCATAAAGTCTAACTTGAGAGGGAAGGATATTAGCATCTCAACCACTGCAACACCCTTTTATGCAAGAGAAGCACATTTAGTGGATGCAAGTTTTTATGAAGAGCTTGCGTTGCTAGGGATCAACACAATAAGGCTTGTACGAGAATGTCCGATCAAAGCACCCAGACAAAAAAGGAGCATAAAAAAATACCTCGATGGAGAAAACACCAAAAAAAAAATACCAAAAGACAAGCAACAATAGTTGAAGACCTAGGGCTTCATAAGAAAATTCTCCCATGTGGAGCGTATAGGTGGTGTATCCTATAGGAACTCAGAGGTCCAACGAAAGAAAATCACTAGAACTCTCCTAGCCCCAACATCCTAAATGTACAGGAAAAAGAACATCTTCAAAACAACATAGGAAACGTCCCTCTCCAACTCCAAGATAAAGCACAGCAGAAGGAGGAAGAAGTTGAAGAGATTAATTTAGGGACTCGAGAACACCCGAAACCTTTGTTCGTGTGCAAATCTCTAGGAGAGATGGAGAAAAAGGATTTGATAGCACTATTAATAGAGTTCAAAGATGTGTTCGCTTGAAACTATGATGAAATGCCAAGACTGGATCCAAACCTGGTAACCCACAATCTAGCTGTGTGGAAAGGAGCAGCCCCTGTCAAGCAAGCTCCTAGAAAATACTCCAATGAAATAAAGGCTCAAGTAAAGAAAGAAATCAAAAGGTTACTCGCTGCCAAATCATCAAACTAATACAACATTCCTCTTGGTTAACCAACATAGTACCAATGAAAAAGAAAAATAGACAGATTAAGTGTTGCATGGATTTTAGGGATCTAAACAAAGGTTTCTTTAAAGATGATTTTTTCTGTCAGATGTCGATAGAATGGTAGATGTTATAGCTGAATTTGAAAGGTTATATTTCATGGATGGATTTAGTTGATACAACCAGATTAGGATGGCTCCAAGAGATGAAGAAAAGACACCATTTCGAATACTAGTAGGCAACTTTTATTATACTATTATACCTTTTGGCCTAAAGAATATTGGAGGAACCTACCAAAGAGCCATGACTACTATATTTTATGGCATAATGCATGACTTTGTAGAGGACTACGTAGATGATTTGGTTTTCAAGTCAACATATGAGAAACAACACACAGAACACCTTAGAGTTTTCTTCACTAGATGTAGAAAGTATAGACTCAAAGTCCACAAAGGAGGCATTTTGACTGACGAGGATAAGATTAAAGCTCTCCAAGACATGGAACCTCCTAAAGACATCAAGAGACTCAAGAAGTTCATAGGCAAGCTGGGGTACATTCGAAGGTTCATACTAGTATTAGGAGATCTCTTAGGATCCCTAAGACCTTTGTTGAGAAAGAAGAACGCCTTTAAGTGGGAATAACACCACCAAATTATAATGGACAAGATCAAGAACGTTCTCACATCTATTCACACTATGAATTTTTCTCAACCTGGTGCACCATTGAAGGTGTCTTAGCAGTAGGAGAAGAAGCAATTAGTGGGTTAATTGCATAAGAAGATGAGGGCAAAGAAAAACCCATTGCTTATGTCAATAAAGCTATGAAAGGGCCAGAACAAGTATACTCCTCACCAGAGAAATATTGCCTTGCTTTGGTGTACATCTCACAAAGATACCGACACAACTTCCAAGCACACAAAGTAGAAGTTGTATAAAAAAAATGAAGGCCTTAGATTTTTAATCGAAAAGCCAATATTGAACGGGAGAATGAGTCATTGGACACTCCTATTAAACAAATATGATGTAAAATTGGTGACACCCACCACCATTAAGAGCCAAGATTTGGCTGACCTTTTATCAATTTGTCCTGAAAAAACAACAATTGAAGAGTTATCGGATCAAATTTCAAGAACAATAAAGATTGTTCATGCTTGCAATGAAGAAGAAATATGGACTCTCATGTTTGATGGAACACCCTCGAATCCTTAAAGAGGGGCAGGAGTTGTCTTTATAGACCCTCATAGGAAAAATCTATCTTTCATGTTTCGGTTGAATTTTTCCTACACCAACAATGAGGTAGAGTATGAAGTTCTAATGCTTGGTCTAAAGATGGCTTAAGAAATTGGTGTCAAAAAACTCCATATCAAAGGAGACTCCAACCTAATAATACAACATATCCAAGGAGGGTACGGTATGAAGGAAAGAAATCTAGCCTTACGCAGATAACGAGTTTGGTACATGATGAAGGTATTTGACAAAATTTTATTTGAGCATATATCCCGAATAAAAAATAAGCATGCAGATACTCTAGCAACATTGAGGAGTAAAGTCACTATTTAAAATGGACAACATGCTTTGGAACATCGGACAATTGAAAGTTCTGCCAAAGAAGAAAGGATATCCATGAAAGGAAAAACCAATGATTAGCAAACGCCTCTATATGAACGGCTCAAAACACTCAACATTACTAAAGAAACAAGAGGATTTTGCCTTTTCAATGGACAAATGTTAAAAAAAAAAATAGTGATGGACTCCTCATGAAAAGTGTAAGAAAAAATAAAGGAAAAGAAAAAATAGAACAACTACATGGAGTCACTTGTAGAAAAGATGGCCTTGGATTGTATCAAAAACTCGAAAGGTGGAGTATTTATTGGCCAAAAATAAAGTCTCATTATGATGAATTACAAGCTCAAATAAATCTTCATATTAACATTTAATATTTAGATATTCTTTTTATTATTTAACTTTTGAGTGTATTTTAATAAGATCATATGAATTTGGTTGATGATATTTTACATAATATTTTAAATTTGAAAGATATTTTAAAATTTATATTAGACTATCATTATATGTTAGGATGTTTTTTTATAATTTATTTATTATTTTATTCTAAAACGATTTTTTCGGTTGAACTACCAGTTAGACCAATAAACTAGTGAACCAGTAACTAGAACAGTCTGATAACCAGTCCAGTTCTCAGAACATTGAATATTAGTGAAAGTCTCAACACTTGTTCTCCACCTCTATTTTTCATCTTTAATTTTTGTGTTACTTATTTATCATTAATAAAAATATTTTTTTTACAAACTTATTTACCTTTAGTCTCTATCTTAATCTTTTTTTACTTAATTTATTTTTACAAAACTTAGCCCGACTCAATGCTCATATTCCGAGTGTTGTTCTGTTTTTAATTTAAAGCCGTACTTAAAAGAGGTGATTGATTTCTGACTCTGATTGCATGTTAATTGAACTCTATGCTATAAAAAAACGTGTTTATTTATTAAAACTTATAAAGGAGAATGTGACTTGTTAATAATCTTAAGGAGAGCAACGAGAAATTTTCATTTTGCAATGTAAATAATTTTTATACTTTTGGTATCTTTGATGGTCATAGAGGTATTCAATAGCAATTCACGATCTATCTATATCTAGTTTGATATAAATTCCAAAATAAATTATTACTATTTGAGCATGCAAATACTTCATTTTAATTATTTAGACTTCCTTTATGATTTACATTGACAACCTTGTTGAAGTAAGAAAAATGCAGTCCCATGAATATTGAAAAGTTGTAGAAAATTGAAAATGATTTTTAATAGTAATATAACAAGTAACTAATGAAACATTTTTTTTATTAACCCATACCTCTATCCTTTGCACATTAAAAAAATGTTAAACTTTGCAATAGAATATGCCTCTGAACTCATGGAAATTGATACATTTCTTTTATTGTGCTGCCTGGTTGTGAGTTGTGACTTGGAAGCCCTTTGATGTTATCTCTATTCGTAGGAACCTGCATTATATGTAAAGGACAAGTTACAGGAGTAGAATTCTGTTCTCATTTTCTTGATACAGTTCATCTCAAAGACAAGTTACTGCACTTGTAGTCAAGAATAAACTATTTGTTTCCAACATAGGTGATTTGTAGAGAAATATTATATCGTGTTGGTAATCTCATTGATATAGTATTTTAAATTTAATAATATTTTAAGATTTATATTAAATTATAATTATATTTTAATATATTTATTTATATTTTATTTATTATTTTATTATAAAATAATTATTTTGGTTGAACCACAATTAAAAATTTATATTGGGCCCAGCCCAGTTATGGGCCCACGATGAGAAGCTTGACAAGAAGGTTGGGGGTTCGGCGAAGATTCACTAGAAGAGTCTAGCTTCAGTTGCAGTTGTTGTTGCAGGCTTGCAGCTGATTCTAATTGCTATAGTCATTATTATAGTTTCAAATTGTAGTGCAGATTTATCGACTTCACAAATAGCTTTGAAGTTAGTTAGAATGGAGGAGGTGAAATCTGCAGTGGAGGAGCACATGGATCTCATGGCAGATCTCGTCCAGAAGCTCTCTTCCGAGCTTCGTGCCGGCCTCCGCCCCGCCTACGACAACTTCATCGGCTTCTTCCACGCCATTGATTGGAAGGTAAGTTAATTCAGCAATTGAATTCCAAATTTGTGTGGATCTGCATGTTAATTAATTAATAGTGTGAAATATGGATTTGTTGATCTTGTTATTATTTCTATCCAGTTAGTTAAGACGGTTGGTTGGTTGTGTCTCAGGAACCATGGTTGATTGGTTTGGCTGGGTTCCATATAGTGTTGCTTCTTGTGACTATCATCACCAGGAGGAAAACTAACTTCCAGATGTGTTTGTTCCTTCTCACATGTATGGATATGATCTGTTACCTTTCATGTAGTTAGCTATAGCTTCTTTCCTATTCATAGTGTGCAATTTTTATGTGAAATTCAGATTACTGTTTTTCATTATGATTTGATTTTTTATTTCATGTGTGCAAATCCTTTTTCTCTCTTGTCGTATTTGCTTTGATCGTTGTGAACATTTCTAAACTTGCCATATAAGGGTGAGGGCCTACGGAACTAGATATATTTGTTTAGGATGATCTTAACCATTAACCGGTGGTGAGTGATTCTGATATGAAATATCATTTTGATTGTTTGATCTACTAAATGAATGTAGCAACAATGCAGCAATGTATGTAGGACTTGGGAGTATGACAGTGTTGTAACAAGTTGTTAAGTAGGTGAATCATTGATATTTGAGCTTAAAAAACTGAGATGTCTAGTTATGTAATATTCATAAACATCTGTGTGGAAGTCACTAAATCTTGAAGATATCAATGAATTTCTCCGTGATTTGTAATTCCATTTAAACATCTTTATTATATTCATTGAGACATCTCCTTGTGCGGTTGAATGGCAGTGTTGAAGATATTCTTGAATTTCTCTTCATGTATCATTTCTTACCGAGAGAATGTTCTGATGCAGTGGCCGGTGTATATCTCGCTGAGAGGCTTAACACTGTTCTGAGGATGAACTGGAAAAGCTTCTCTAGTCAGAACTATTTTGATCCAAATGGACTATTCATGTCTGTTCTTTGGTCGGGGCCCCTTCTCGTCATTGCTATGATAATTCTGGTTAGTATTTTCCATCACTTAACTCGTTTAAATGATGGTCCTCGTTTCTTATTCAATACATTAACCTGAAGTATCTTGTCTCTCTGGCAGATCAACACACTCTTCTCCTTGTGTTACTTGATTGTTAGGTGGAAAAGAGCTGAACTAAGACATCGTGCAAGGATTGCTCATAGTAAGGAGGAATAGTTGTTCATACTATCTTTTTTTGTCTTCCGGATAAACTCTAAGGAATTTCGTCTCATTGAGGAGATCAGATTACAAGGTCGTAGAGATGGATTTTTTTTTGTTGTTTTTCTTATTTAGTGTTCATTGTTATAGACCTTCTTTTCATGTATACTTACTACACTATTCAAAGGGGAGGTGGGGTAGAGTTTTACCCCTTTTAGCTCGTGTTCATCATAACATGGATAATCAAGGACGACAACCATTTCCTTTATATTTTTTTTTGTTTTCTTGTTGAGAGTCGTTCACTTATTTTATCTTCAATACTAGTGCCATTGTAAACTTCGTTTGAATTTGACTATTGGTTGACTCTTAAATTTTTTGGAATATCTAAGAGTAGGGCAAATGCTGTATGTAAATTTGTAATGGTGCGTTGGTGTATAAGTAACCTTGAAATTTGGTAGTAATTAGATCTAATTTTGATTAATTTTCACAATTTTATAATGTTTTCTCTTACTGCTCATCAACACCAACTGTTCGATGAAATGTAGATTTTTGAATTTTAGTTTGAGGTTGAGTAATTACAAATCCTTGACTTATCAATGTAAAATATTGATTAGTAATTTAGGGTTATTAGTTGATTTGGTTTTTACTAACGCTAATTTTTTACCAAATTTGATTGGTAAGTTGATTAGGATTTGTGGATTGAGATTAATTTTATCTACTTGACTTTTTCTCGATGTTAAGAGATGACGAAGTGGGAATAACTCTTAATAATTGTCATATTTGTGGTTGATAACAAGGATAGGAAGCCTAAATTTTCAACCCTAGTCAAGGCTTTTTAAGTATTTAATTACCATATTTTTTATTGATTCTATTCTCCTAACCTCTTAGTTTAATTCCATTGCTTCCTAGTATAGTTACCTCTTAATTGTTGCCATCTCAATTGCATGTTTACTAGATAGTTGTTTACTTGTTTGGTGCTTGTTTGGGCGCTATTATTTTGATAAAAAAGATCTTTTTTCAATAAAAAAAGATTCTTTTTTATTTTTTAGTGTTTGACAAATTTTTAGTAGTAAAAGTAAAAATACTAGAAAAATAAAAAAAATCTTTTTTGAGAAACTGTAATTTACATCTTTTTTTAAAAGAATTTTTTTCTTAAAAAAAGGATGTTTTTCATATAATAAATAAACAAAAAATACTTTTATATTTTTATACACAAACATAATTGATAAATAAAAATATCTTTTTGCATGAGATACCTAAATATAAAATTACTTTTATTTTTTTATAAAATCTTTTAAAAAAAGATAACTCGAAAAAAAATATTTTCTTAAAAGCTCACCCAAACAAGCTGTTACTTATTGCTTTTACTTATTACAATTTCATTGTTGGTTGCTCTTTAATTTCTAGTTACCTTACCTTTCCATATTCATATTCAAAACCCCTGAATTCCATAACCGATAATGTGCATTTAATTGCAAGTCCAAGGGAAAATGATTCAGGATTCAACTCCCGATTATTGATTTAATTTTTGCGACAACCTTCTAAGTTTGAACTATATTCATAACGAACTCTAGCTTTTGAATTGCGAAAATTCTAAACCATTGTTTGGCCGTCATCAGGGACAAATAAACGTGGCGAATTATAATACAAAGTTTAATAAAGAAACAAGTTACAAGGATAGTGAGAAGCTAGTGCCATGGTACATATGTACATTTTAAACCTCTGGTCAAGAAACAACCTAAGAATAAAAGCATTAACTAATAATAGCTTCGTTGGCATATGAATGTTATATACACATGTAATATGAATTGTGTATCATGATTCATCAGGCTTTGGCTCAAGAATCACAGGGATCTTCTCCTTGTGATCACCTCGCAACACTTCCACAATCACCTGAAATATCATCATCATCATCATCAAATTAATTTCATTTTCTTTTTCCATATAAAAGGAGAAAAAGAGCAAAAAAGAGAAGCTATTTGGCAAATAAAATCTTATTAAATGTTTAGTATACATATAACACCATCACATCACCAACGCCAACACCCCTCGGAAATCAGGAAATCGGTTACATGAATCAAACCACACCATTGCGTTCTATTATAAATCAAGTTTGTACTCATAATAAGATTGTGATATTTATACGAAACAAAGCTCAAGTAACAAATCTTATTATAAAATAAATAAATCACTTCATACCATTTTGTACAATTCAAACAAAAAATACTACCGTAAAATTATATTAATACATATAGACATCGAAATAATTTCCGAATTATTGATGAAGAGGAAGTCAATTATCCTTATAGTTGATTAATGAAATAATTTTAATCTCCTCCTAATAGTCAATTCAAATAGACCCTAAATGTTGATCTCTAGTGCAGAGCGATTAGACAGAAACACATCACATCAAAACAGCTTAAGAAAAAATATAAATGTTTTGGAACACCTCCAAAATTTAAGTTTTGCATCCTCATCAAGACAAACTCATGATAGAGAATTTACAATACAAAGTTATATGGCACAAAAACAAATCAGATGCTAACTTAATTGTGTTTGACTAAACAACTATAATGTATATCAAGAATGGTGCACATTTGCGTTCGATTGAGTGTCCAAATGAGCAGAACACTAGAACATGTTGCTTGAAGCTATATTTTACCTTGCCTAGTTACATGCAAATCAAATGATTATATGATTTTGTTCCTACAGTTTTATTTTTTATCTTTCTTTTTCTTTGTTGGCAATTTGAGGATTCAAAAGAAATTTTAGAATACCTTAGCCTTAATATTAAAATGAACAAGAGACACAGTATAGGGTGAAATGAAGAATAGGGGGAAGGAATGAGCACCATACCTTATCTCCCACTTTACACTGGTCAAGAATTCGGTACAAATCACTTCCATTGGTCACCTTCTTACCATTCACAGATGTGATGATGTCACCTAAAATAAGTCTACCATAGGAATCGCGCTTTGTTGACTGCAAACCCTGCAAAATATAAATTTGAATAGCCCTGTTAGATAAACTCCTCTAAGACACAAAATTACAAAACCAAATGACCAACGTTTCCTGACTCGAAGGGGTCATCTAGGCAACAAACCTTTGCCTAGGCAAAGAAAGTTTCATGTGGAGATTTAATGAAACACGTGAACTCGAGATTTAGGCCCTTTGTTTGACCCCCAAATGGCTGGATAGAGGGGGAAAAGGCTGAGGAGGCAAGGGTGGACACATTGATTCATTTCATAACTCATTTTTAGGTTTTAGTTTATAGTAACAGAGAGGGAAGCTCTCACTTCTCTCTAGATTTTTCCTTAGGGTTTAGATTTGCCATTGTTTTCCTCTTTAATTTTCCTTAGATTTCGCACTTACATACCTGAATTTCTTGTTTCCCATTTCCCATAGTAATTACACTAATTTTCTAGCCTTAATTTCTAAATTTCATAGCCTTAATTATGAGCTTTGTAACTTGATGAGCATAGAGGGCTAAACACATTATGTTAAAAGGTTTCCAAGGGATTCATAGAGATGTCTTGAACCCCCTTTCACTTTAATGCATAATTCTATTTTTCCACTCTCTTCCTTTACTTCTACCTATATGTTTATGTTAATTGATACGAGTATGTGACATGGAGTTGATTGTGCATTATTATTCATGATTATGGATATCTATGCAACTCCGCCTATGTTACACTTGCGGTACATAACCGGTCCCAAGTCCGGATAAAGGAGAAGGGTTGTGTTAGGTCTTCGGCAACCAACATAAAAATATAGCCGAACTCCCATGACATGAATCAAAGACATTATTGCGCTAAAGCTAGGTCGTTGCCCGGAAGCAACGCGCCGTATGGCTAGGGAGTTTTCGTGTTTTCGTGAACGGACGAGGGTAAATAAGCTAGTTCACAAAGTAAATGGTAAAGGTCGAAGCGACAGAAGGTTGAGATTTGGGACATGGAACATAGGCACTCTAACAGAAAAGTCCATGGAGGTGGTGGACACCATGACAAGGAGGAAGATTAACATTATGTGCCTACAAGAAACGAAATGGGTTGGTGCAAAGGTTAGGGAGTTGGATACTTCTGGTTTCAAACTTTGGTATACAAGAAAGGTGAAGAATAGGAATAGGGTTGGAATAATTGTGGATAAGCAGTGGAAGGACGTAGTGGATGTCAAGAGCGTGGGAAATCGGATCATCTCTATCAAACTTGTGGTGGAGGGAGGTGCTTTCCATGTGATTAGCACCTATGCACCGCAAGTGGGTTCAGACGAACAATACAAGATAAGGTTTTGGGAGGATCTAGAGAGTTTGGTTCAAGGCATACCTTTGGGAGATAAGATTTTCTTAGGAAGAGATTTAAATGGCCATATTGGGAGAGAAGTGACTAGATATGGGAGTATTCACGGAAGCCATGATTTCGGGGTGATCAATGCCGAAGGTAAAACTATTTTGGACTTTTCCTCAACTTTTGATTTTCTCATCGCAAATATATGTTTTAAAAAGAGAGACGAACATCTTATAACCTATAAGAGTGACATGACAAGCTCTCAAATCGACTTCTTCTTGTTGAGGAGAGTCGACCGAAAATTTTGCATTAACTGTAAAATTATCCCGGGAGAGAGTTTGACAATACAACATAGGGTGCTCGTCATGGATTTTCGCGTTGAGCAAAAATTGAGGAAAAGACATCATACGAAGAACCCAAAGACGAGGTGGTGGTGGATGAAAGGTAAGGAACAAAGAAGTTTCCTAAGACGGGTAAGAGAAGAGGCAAAGTGGAATGGAAATAGAAGCGCGGAAAAGATGTGGAGGGAGATGGTAGAAGTTATTAGAAGAACAGCAAAAGAAAGTTTTGGTGAATCTAAAGGAATAGGACCAAGAGACAAGGAGTCCTGGTGGTGGAATGCGAGTATACAAAAAAATATAAAGATAAAAAGGAAATGCTTTAAAGAGTGATCTTTATGCCGCAATGCAGATAACTGGAAAAAATATAAGGCGGCTAAGAAAGAAACAAAAGTGGTTGTAAGTGAAACAAGAACAAAAGCATATGAGGGTCTCTACCAGTCTTTGAGCACGAAAGAAGGAGAAAAAATGTATATATAGAATCGCAAAGAGCCGGAAAAGAAGAACGAGAGATTTAGATCAGGTTAAGTGCATAAAGGATAAGGATTGAGAGGTGTTGGCTCAAGAGGAGAAGATTAATGAAAGGTGGAAGAGCTACTTCTACGAGTTATTTAATGAGTGAAAGAAGACTCTTCCGAGCCTTGGTCGATTATGCACAAGGGAAGAAGATCAAAATTTTGACTACTATCGAAGGATTCGAGACTTCGAGGTAAAAGAGACTCTAACGTAGATGAAAAATGGCAGGGCAGTAGGACTTGATAATATCCCGATTGAGGTTTAGAAGGGTTTTGGAGAAAAAGGCATCAACTAATTAACCAAACTTTTTAATGAGATTTTAAGATAAAAAAAGATGTCTGATAAATGGAGAAAAAGCACCTTGGTACCTATCTACAAGAATAAAGGGGATATACAAAGTTGCAGAAACTATAGAGGGCTTAAACTTATGAGTCATACTATGAAGTTATGTGAAATTGTGATAGAACGGAGGTTGAGAAAAGAGACACAAGTAACAGAGAACCAATTTGGATTTATGCCAGGCAGATCTACCACTGAAGCGATATACCTATTAAGAAGGATGATGGAGAGGTATCATAATAATAAAAGGGATATACATATGGTGTTTATTGATTTGAAAAAAGCGTATGATAGGGTACCAAGAGAGGTCTTATGGAAGGTTTTAGAAACGAGAAGAGTAAGAATCGCATATATTCGGACAATTAAAGCCATATATGATGGGGCCACAACTAGTGTGAAGACTCAAGGTGGTGTGACAGAGGAATTCCCTATTGGTATAGGATTGCACCAGGGATCATCCTTAAGCCCATACATTTTCACATTAGTCTTGGAAGTACTCACAGAGCACATCCAAGAGCCTATGTCATAGTGCATGCTTTTTGCCGATGATATCGTCCTTATGGGAGAGTCAAGGGAAGACCTAAATAAGAAGTTGGAGTTATGGAGAGAAGCTTTAGAAGTGTATGGTCTGCGCATAAGCCGTAGCAAGACGGAATATATGGAATGTAAATTCAGTCTGAGAATGGAAAACTCCAATATAGAAGTGAAGATTGGAAAAAACATCCTACAAAAAGTTAAAAATTTTAAGTATCTTGGGTGCATCATACAGGATAATGGAGAGATTGAACATGATGTAAATCATAGGATCCAAACAGGTTGGTCAAAATGGCGGAGTGCATCTCGTTTTATATGCGACAAAAAAGTGCCTCTAAAACTTAAAGGTAAATTCTATCGCACCGCTATAAGAGCGGCTATGCTGTATGGTACGGAGTGTTGGGCGGCTAAAGGGGAACACGAACATAAGATGAGTGTGGCAGAGATGAAGATGTTGAGATGGATGAGTGGTAATACGCGATTGGATAAAATAAGGAATAAAGATATAAGGGAGAGAGTTGGAGTAGCACCCATTGTGAAAAAGATGGTTGAATCGCGTCTCAGGTGGTTTGGACATGTGAGAAAAAGACCGATATAACATCCAGTCAGAAGGGTGGATGAGATGGAAGATGGACAAAAGGCGAAAGGTAGAGGGAGACCTAAGAAGACCATCCATAAGGTGGTCAAACGAGATCTACATGTAAACGGTCTCTCTGTAGACATGATACATGATAGAGCACAATGGCGTCGTTTGATTCATGTAACCGACCCCACTTAGTGGGACAAGGCTTTGTTGTTGTTGTATTATGGATATTTATGCATAATGAATTGATTTGCTAAGTGTATATTAATTGATTATTTGTCAAATGCTTGATGAATAGTGAAGGGTAATAGTTCTTGATTGAGAATTGCTAATACAATTATCTTGTATGTTGGATTGGTTATAGTTCCTAGGGATTGAGATTTCGATTCTTGGTTGCTTATTGCTAATTCTTGGCTCGACTAAAACTCAAGAGATTACAATTGTAGAAAGGTGATTTATGTATGCCTGCTTGATAAAATGCCAAATTGAGAATAGGCTATTCAACTCTTAGGATCCTTGTGCTAATGTTTCCAATTCTTGAATTACCTCTATTTTGACTTGAATTGCTTCTCAATCTTGCTTAAAATTGCCCTTTATTTTATTGCACAAAACCAAAACCCCATTTCAAACCAAATCAACTACAATATACCCTTCCTTCTAAGAGATGACCCAAGTGACAACCTACAACTACATTAACTATGGTCTATGGTGTAATTTGGTTTATAAATTACAATTTGGTAGCTAGTGCATACAGGAAACATAAACATTAGTTTATACTTTTAGAAATGAAGTGTCATGTTACGATATATATCACCTAACCTCAAAAGAAGTTAGTGACTTAGTGTGTTTACTCTTAAAATTTTCTTTTCTTCATCTTAATGAATTTCCTTTACAAAGATGGCGCACAAATAAAAACTTACTGCTTTCCCAGCTGGACCATTGGCAGGAGCATCTAAGACAAGCACCCCACTAACTCCCAACTGCTCCACAGACTGATCAGGCGCAAACTTGATTCCTAAAATAGGTCTTGTAACCTTCCCAAACTTCACCAATTGTTCAACAATTCCATTCACCTAAATATGTAAAACAAGAATCTCATGACATATTTTAGAGAATACAACAGAGAAAGTAGTGTTTCCAACTTTAGGCAAACGTCAGATGCTGCCTCGATGAGAAAAGCATAAGAAAGGTCGGAGTTATAACTCACAGTGTCCACTGGAATAGAAAATCCAACACCAGAGGAAGCACCGGAGGGGGAATAAATTGCTGTATTTATACCGATGAGATTTCCAGCACTATCTAACAGTGGCCCTCCACTGTTACCAGGATTAATAGCTGCATCTGTCTGTATAACATCTTGAATTGGACGGCCGGTTGCCGCAGAACTAATTTCTCGCCGAAGTCCACTATTGAGAAAGTATATATACCAGCAAAAGACAATCAATACAAAAGTAACATGAGAAATATTTGAGGAAGTATCATTATATGCATGTTTGAAAACAAATCACATTTAACACATGATGATGGAAGAGAATATAGCATCTTTAATTCAGGAAATGGATTATATCTCTCCCCTTTGTGAAAGTATTCAACATATAGTGTTAGCAATGTTTCATCGCGTTACGAATGTCTCTGCAGCTTAATTTTCCCCCTATCCTACTCTCCCTTAGTTAATATAGCTTTTAACCAATCATAGAAGCAGGTTAACATTGGATGCAGTCATATTTTTATTTTTGGTATAATCGATGGGATCTCATTTGTTATTAATTTAATAGCCTTTGCATAAACTGCAAACATACATCGACAAACAGATAATTTACAATATGAAACATGGCATCTTGAAATTTGTTACAAAAGTTTTGTAAAATTATGGGCAGGACAATTGTTGCTATTTTCAGACACCAATATAAAAGGCTCGAGTATAATCTTACATGAGGAGAGGAAAGTGAGTATCCAAGTAAAATATCATTTCCTAAGTAATGGTTAAAAAAGAAGAAATTCGCATCAAAATATTCAATTTTCTGCATTCATACCTGATGACACCAGTTGTAAGAGTGTGGTCAAGTCCAAACTGCAAGTTAAGAATCAAGGTCAGATACATTAATAGCTGATTGCCTTGAATTCAATAACTAAAGCACATGGCATTCAAGTTGTGAACATTTAAAAGCTACATAATTCAGTTTGGAAGGCACTACAAAGTAAAAATTCTAAAGCATTTATAACTCAGATCACTAATACCTTATTTAACATAATTTTTAGCATTGATAAAAATGTGTGAACATTAGCAAGCATTGCTGATTAATTGAATAGATGATTATACAAACTACATGTTAGATTAAAGACGACTGCAGTAAGATTGAATCTTCATTATCAACTAAAGTTCAACCCCTTTTTGAGCTAAAAATAACAGTAAACTCAACCAGGATTTCCATATCTTTAGATTGCAACATTCAGGGTTAATGTATAGTTTCAGTCACCATCAATCAGTATAAAAGATCTCACCGGGTTCCCAATAGCAAACACTTTCTGACCAACGAGCAAGTCAGCAGAAATCCCAATAGGTATAGGCCTGAGTTTTTCTTTGGGTGCCTCAACACGCAACACAGCGACATCCTTGTCTTGGTCAAATCCAACAATTTTGGCATCATAAGTTGACTGGTCAGCAAGAGTGACCCTGCACAAAACTAGCAGCTCTTTCAACATGAGCAATCAATTCATTAGACATATTTTAAACCATCCCAGAATGTGTGTTCACTGTTAAACACTTGACTCAATGGGGTCATAAACAAAGATTCCAGTATTGCCTAATATATCTAACTCAATGCCAACATACACATCTGCTGAAGGAGGAGCAAAACAACACACAATATTATCACTTTGTATCATTGAACCAAATGACTCGAAACAAGAAGAAATTCCATTACACTCTAGAGTATTACTCTTATTCATAGCAATATTTTTGTTGGTTTCATTAGGCTTAAAGCCCCAACTTGCAATGCTTGCAATGGGTGCAACCATAATGCAAGACGAAGTTACAAGAAACCAAACGAAATAAAGTTGCACATTTGCCCGTAACTATGCGAGAAACTATACTAACAAGAGGTATCACAGCAAGGATAGGGGTTCCAATTACCCTGCCAACACTATAGAGGGAGATTGGTGGTTTCATTTTTACAAGTATCACCCTTACAATTGTTGGCCGGTAATGCGGAGCGCAGAGCACTTCCTCTTCTGCAAATCGCACATGAGGAGGTCATGTGCAAATCTATTAACCATACCATTGATTTATCAACATTTTAACATGAGCTTACACTTATTATTGGGAGAATGGGCATTTGAACAAGTCAAATACAACTTACACATGAAAACACCTTATAGTCATCCATTGAATTGTGTGTGGTACTACTAGTACTCTCTAACTAATTATAAATCAAACTAGACATTCTCCAAAAATCAGACACCTAAGCTGGATCCAAAAAATAAAACAAAGGTATCAAAGATGCAAAACCAACCAACCTGAGATCAGAAGCACCCCGGATAACATGGTAATTGGTCACAACATGACCATCCTTATCCCAAATAAATCCAGAACCGGAACCTTGCGGAACCTCCAACACATCCAAGGTAAATGCATCCTGCCTAAAACAACAAAGAACTAATTCTTCAAAGACAAAAACAAAAGCCAAATTGCATTCACAAACAATAGCCTACAAGAACGAACAATGAAGACCCAAAAGTGGAAAAAGCAGAAAGATTGAAACTTTGGAGAGAAAATAGTTACTTGACAGCAAGGTTGGTGATGTAGACAACAGAAGGAGTGTTCTCTTGGAAGAGGCGAACGGTGGCGAGTTCATCAGATTGGAGCTTCCTTGGGGTGGTTACAACGAAAGCAGATGCTGAGTCAGCACCGGTGAGGAAGAGTGTGAGAGAGAGCGCCACCGACGTGCAGAAGAGGAAGCAGGAATCCAAAAAAGTACATGAAGAAGAAGAAAACGAGAGTTTTGGAAGAAGGGTTGTTGTTGTTGTTGTTGGTTTTGAAGAGGGAGATGGAGAAGGTTGTTGAGGGCGCAGGAAGAAGAGGGTGGTGGGTTGATGGAGGGGTCTGGGAAGGTGAAGAAGAGAAGGAGAAGAATGAGAATGGGGTTTGGTGTTTGTGAAGCGAGAAAGTGATGATGAAAAATGGAAGAATGTGGAGATGAGTGAACAGGAAGTGGCCATTGCTGTGTGTTTCTGTTTTTTGGTGTTTGCTACGTTGGATGACTTTTTGAGGTTTCAGTTTCACTCACTCTATTCTATGCCTATGTTCGCTACGTTGGATCTTATTTTAAACATAAAAATATGTACAAAAATAAATTAATATTTCAACATCAATATAATACTATAATAGTAACAAGCATATGTAATTTTAAAAATTTTTTTGGTCACCTGTATTTATTATTTTTATGTAAAATTAATAGTTAAAAATTATTAAATAATAATTTAATTATTTAATTATTTTAATTATTAATTTAACGTAAGTTTTCATCTATATTTAATCTTAAATAAATAAATTTTGAGGCAAATTGTTTTATAATTGCATAGAGAAAGTATTTGATTAAATCATCTAGATACAGATAGATATATGTTCCAAATTCATTTACTATTTTCCCTTGAGATTGTCAAAGAATTCTTGTGTGGCTTTGGAAGGTTAAAAACGGCCAACATTTTGCGGACTAGAATTAATGAATTGAATACTGAACCACATAGGCAAAGTTATTTGAGAACCTTCCTGAAACATCATTTGTTCACAACGGTCAGCCAATCAGCCATCATTGCTTGGTTCATAGATAATAGGATATGTGACTTGGATTGAAAGTGAACCAAACCATTTCAAGCAGTGATCCAATTTTAATATGTAAACAACCATCATATTACAATTGGGTTACAACTTATAATCAGGGTTGCCTACTAATTACCTGTCTTGATAACCTTTGTTTTGTTATAAGTAAATGTCTAAAATGGCTCCTGAATTTTAAATTCCTACTCAATTTAGTTTCTAATTTTTTAAAATGACCAATTAAATTTCTAAAATTTTTAAAAGTGCATCTCCGTTAGTCTACCGTTTAAACGTTGATGATGTGGAGTGTGAAGTGCCATATAGACATTCCACCTGTATGTTGATGTGTACCAAACTTAAATTTGATTCAAATTGGTATCTGAAATTGCTTAATAATATCCAAATTAGTCCATTTTCAATTATAAATATCTAATTCCCAAAATATTGTCTTCTCTTCTCCGACCTCTCTACTGTCTTCTTCTCTTCTTTGACCTCTCCGCTATCTTCTAATTCATCTTATTTTCTTGTTTGTGTGAGTAATGATGGGTGGTGGGGAGAGAAGCTAAAGTAGCCAAGTAGGAACATGATAAACTCAGAGATTATGCAGAGAAGTTGTTGAGATCTAATCCGGGTTTAATTATCAAGTTAGGTGTTAGTCCAATGCCTAACAGAGACGATGTATTTGAAAGGTTTTATGTCTGTCTAGATGGGTGCAAGAAATATTTTGTGGGTGACTGTAGACCCTTGGTAAGACTAGATGGTGATTTTTTAAATACCTATTATGGAGGTTGGCTATTGTGCGTCATGGGTTAGGACGCAAATAACCATGTATATCCAATTGTATGGGCTACTGTTCATGTTGAGAACAAAGGCACCTGAAAGTGGTTCTTTGAGCTCTTGCATGAAGATATTGGAGATCAGACAGAGTATAGTTAGTGTTTCATCTCTAACATATAGAAGGTAACCTATAGGCTATAAGGTTCAATTAGAAGCACGATATATGATTTCAAGGATCATTTTGAATTAATGAACACAATTTGAAGGACTATTTTGTATGAATAACAAAAAATTGAAAGACTATTCCGAATTAAGTTATCTGTGTTATCGGTGACTGTAACGTATATTGAATGACTATTTTATTATCTTGTAGGGTCTGATCCTAACATTGTGTGGGGTTATGCCAGGCGCGCATCACCTGTGCGTGTCCCCTGTAGCAAAACTTCTAGAAACAATGAAAGGACTCACTTAAAAAACTTGCTTTGGAAGTGTGTTAGAGCAATAACTGTCCAAAAATTCAATGAGCAAAGAAGGTGAATGACTATCTAGAAATTCGATGAGAATCAAGAGTTGAACTCATGCAAAATTAATATTTTATTTTTTTTGCATCTTAATCAAGACATTACATACCACTTAAGAAATTTAAAATTTCATAATACATTCATCATTTATTTACGATAAAATCCAACAAGCTAAACCTAAACACACACCAAAGGTAACTACAAAAGCCAACAACACCATTATCATCATCTTTAAGGTTTTAACATCACTCTTGAAGCATATTATCCTCCAATTAAACTAATGCAAAATTTCTTGTGAAATGGGTATTGCATAAACTGATTTTTCACATCCATCAGTCCAGCGGAAGAAATTACAATGAATTTCATACTGCAAAGTAAAAAACGCAGGTGAATCCAAACTCAAAGTGAAACCATCTTAATTTTATTCAGAGCCATAACCTTACCTCATAGTTTGGACAACCATAAAATGGTCTACCAGAATTCTCTGCTGTCATTGAGTACTTCATCATCATCTGAAGCCTGCAGTTGCAGAAAATAACGTTCTTACCTCCCCTATTGCGCATTCCTTTGCTGCTATAAGGTCTCACTGCAGAGTTGTTCCTACTTGAGCTATTTTGTCTTCTCTCCCTACCACCTATCATCACTCACGCAAACGAGAAAACAAGATGAACTGGAAGATAGCAGAGAGATCGAAGAAGAGAAAAAGACAGCAGAGAGGTCGAAGAAAAGAAGACAATAATTTAGGAATTATGACTTTATAATTGAAAATGGACTAATTTGGGTGAGCTATTTTGTCTTCTCTCCCTACCACCTATCATCACTCACGCAAACGAGAAAACAAGATGAACTGGAAGATAGCAGAGAGATCGAAGAAGAGAAAAAGACAGCAGAGAGGTCGAAGAAAAGAAGACAATAATTTAGGAATTATGACTTTATAATTGAAAATGGACTAATTTGGGTGAGCTATTTTGTCTTCTCTCCCTACCACCTATCATCACTCACGCAAACGAGAAAACAAGATGAACTGGAAGATAGCAGAGAGATCGAAGAAGAGAAAAAGACAGCAGAGAGGTCGAAGAAAAGAAGACAATAATTTGGGAATTAGGACTTTATAATTGAAAATGGACTAATTTGGGTATTATTAAGCAATTTTCAGATACCAATTTGAATCAAAATCAAGTTTGGTACATATCAGCATACAGTTAGAATGCCCACATGACACTTCACGCTCCACATCATCAATGTTTAGACGATGGACTAATGGAGATGTACTTCTGGAAATTTCAGGGATTTAGTTGGTCATTTTTAAAAATTGAGGACTAAATTGAGTAGCAATTTGAAATTTAGGAACCATTTTCGATATTTACTCATTTTGTTATAGTAAAAACCTCACGGTTAGTCTAACTCAGTTCAAAGTTTCTTTTGATTTTTTGGTCATGAACTCAGTTCATAGCCAATTTTTTTTTTGGTTTCCCACGGTATCCCCCAACCTGATAGGTGGCCAATGGGTTGCTGCATGTACAAGGCGGGATTCGAACCCCCAACACTTGCTTAAGCGGACTAGTGAGCTAACCACTAGACCAACCCAACTTGGTTAGTTCATAGCCAATTTGATTATGATGTTCTTTCAGTTTCTTGGACTAGCCCAACCCAGCTAGATATCTTTTGTAGACAAAAACATACCTTATTCTTTTCAAGATTTAAGAATGAGATATCTTATCCAAAAATAAAATATAACAAGTTTAGATTCAATTAGCAACTTGCATGAATTACCCAAAAAAAAAAGTAACAATTTGCATGGAACATCAATTAACTCTTTTATATCGATATAAATTTTATTTGAAGTACATTATTAAAAGTTCCTTACTATTAGTTTCATATGAAAATATATTTAGTTGTATAAAATGTTCAAATTCTTATCATTATTAATCATAATAATTAAAACAAAAAACTTTTAAGTAAAGTTTAGATAAGAGTGCTCTATCCATTAACACAAAAATGTGGTTAAATAGAAGGAGCTCATCCTTTTTTTATGAAACGTGGATAATTCAAATCTCACCTTGAGCATGAAAAAATTTTAAAATTTCGAACCAACTTTTCTTACAATAAAATAAATCAAGAAGCAAAATTTATATTGTAGTGACAATGGTAGGGCTTTGGTGTGTTATTCTTGTGTATGAAAGATGACGAAGAACAAATTAGAGGATTAAATTTAACTCGCTACAAATCAGAGGGTTATTATTCCGAGCAAATCAAACCTTTATATTTGCGTTTGACGAAAAAATGCATGCATTAATCGGACGGCTATTTAAAATGGAGATCAGACGAATAGAATCATCTTCACAAATATGAGTCTCAAATTTTTCACCTTGACTAATTGGATGCATAGGATTGAATCTGATGAAATCGGACGGTGAGGAGGTGTTCCGCATATCTGGACCTCAGATTTGCACACCATTGTAGAAGTGTCGCGCTCAACACTTTTTCAACTACCTTTATACTCTATGTACCATCAGTAACCAAATTTTTTAATTCAGCCAAACCACAAAATGCCTAAGAAGCAAAAAATTAAAGAAGCTGATTATCTTAAATTCATATTGTTAATTATCTTAGTTAACCTAATTATGTAAGTAATTTTTCTAATTTTTTTTAGTATGAATATAAAATAATATTTATGATTTAATGTTGTTTATAGTAATTAAATGGTAGTATTAGAATATATTATATTGTATGTTGACAAATATTAGTTATATAACTGGTTAGTTTATGTTAGTGATAACAATTAGTATCTTAATAAAAATTAGATTTATTTTATAGCTTTATTAATTATATTTGTTAGACTAGGATGGAAATTAGAATTTAGTTTGTTGGTTAATTTTACTAATAATATTTGATATTGGGATTTTTGGTAGTTTTTGTTCAGTGTCAGTGCCATAACAATTTAATCAAGCAATGTTAATAGAGTTTAATTTAGCGTTTGTAGATAATTTGATTAATTATTTTAGATTGTATGAGAATATAAATTAGAATTATGAGTTAATATTTGTCCATTATTTGTAGGATACACGAAGTTTGAGGTGTATTCACATGAATCCATCAGATATATATAATTCAATAGTCGAGCCTCTTTTGCAGGTCACTGGATTTTATCATGTGTTTCATATTGGAGTGATCCAAGGTCAGTGGCCTTTGTAACAGCTCTAGTTGAGAGATGGCACCTAAAAACTTGTACCTTTCATCTTTCAACTGGTGAATGTGCTGTGACATTCGAAGATATGGCTCTAATCCTAAATATTTCGATAGATGGTCTTCCTGTGACAGAAGTAACCATGACTAATCACGAGGTCATGGAAGCCGGATGCATGCATTAGTTTGGGGTTGCTCTAGGACTAATGATTGTAGAGGAAGTTATATTAAATTGACCAGGATTAGAAATGTGAAAACTGGATTACTTTTGAATGATCGAGTTGCCATTGAGAGGTATGTGAAGTGCCATATCTTGTTGTTGTTTGGGTCAATATTATTTGCTGATAAGTCTGGGTCAGCAATTCACTAGAAATTTATGCCGCTGCTTCGTAATTTTTCTCAGATTCACGAAATCATATGGGGACCAGCATCCTTAGCACACTTGTAAAAAGCATTGTGTAGCACATCTCGCTTTGACTGTCAGGAGATTGACAGTCCACTGACATCGTTATATATCTGGACTTGGATTCGTATGCCATTTCTTATCCCGATTCCTAGTGTCCTGCGACATTTTTCACTTGCTAACTGGTAACATTAATTGTTAATAATTTTACACTGTATTTCCTTTTGTATTTAATGTCTAATCAAAATGTTTACTAATTAAAAAATGACGTTAGATGGCATAACTGGGAGCGTGCTAATCGGTTATATAAAATTCATACTGTTGCTCATTTTACAGAATTGTTAGATAAGGTAGGGGAAGGCCATATATGTTCTCATAAAACAATATAAAATAATCTCGATATGATATCCATGTATGTTGAAATTTCATATTATTTGGTTAATAATCCTCTGTTTTGTATCCGTCCAATTTGTTTGGGAAGCTTATAGTATTAATCAAATAGAGCCAAACGTCATCACAAAAGATATATGTCATCATTCACTGGTTTGAAGCGCAATGGTACCATTGATATCATTCGAGACTCTTGAGTGGCATGCAACTAATAGGAGCAAGAGACAATTTGGTTTTATGCAGAGTGTCCTAATATCAGGAGAGGTCTCTGGATGGCTAACATGGTGAGGTTCTAACCTGACCTAAAAACTTTGATTGGTTTGTCAAACACTCGTTTTGGATAATGCAACGGACTAACCGATACAAACATGTCCTAGCTAAGAATCCTATGCCTTTGCAGCATCCATTGAACCTTTACATGTATTGGTATCACATGAAATATGGCCATCACTTGCACTTGTCTAGTCTTGTCTTGCAAAAAAAATATCATGAGGGACATGTTGTGGCGATCAGCCACCCCAGCGAGTGCTGCAGCCACCGCCACAGCTGCAACAACCCCAATAGTCACTACCACTACAAGAGCCACCTCAACAGTCTTCAATTCTATATGTTCCTTAGACCTATTCCACATCGCCTTTTACACCATCATTTTCTCTGCATCAACAGTATTGAGGAGTATCACATGTGCAATAGGGGACCCAGCATCATTCAACCAACTGCTTGGATTCATGGCAACAAATCTGGGCCAATCACAATTGTGTAACTAAAGCAAAGTCCTCCCACCCACATCAACGCGCCTAAGTGTGATTCTCCGAGGAAGGAGGTATTGGATTCGAGATTTTGGTGTCGTACTACCTCATGAAACTCTAGAGGCAAACTATCTATTGATTAAAGTAGGAGTGACGGGGGTCGAGAGGTTGATACATCTCATGATGATGTTGATGACGATGATGACCGTGGTGATGACCCTGGGCTAGTACAGGTATTGTACTTGTGTTTACATAGATCTTTAAAGTTAATTGTATTTTGTTCTTAGGTTGAAATGTTATATTCTATTGTGTAGTATTTTATTATTCAGTTGATATATATGTTTTTATATTTCATGTAGGTGGTACAGGTGCAGCCACAAGTGACCACTCAACTCCATCTACTCGAGGCAAATGATACAATTCTAAATTTGATCCTCCACGCTATAGTGCAAACAGATTCACCATATCCATATTCAACAATGTTGCAAAAAAGTGCAAAAATTGTTGCAAAGAGCTGAAGTGGACAATTAAAAAGTAGTGTGTGACTACATTTTTTATAATCGATGACATGTAGTTTGATATTGATTTTTTATATCAATTATGCATTATCAATTATGCATGACATAAACTCAATATACGATATGTTTCAACAAAAGTTCAAACATGATAGGACAACACTACTAATGAAACAAGACAAAATCATACACCTCAGGTATTTTGTGCAGCACCTCCTGTACTTGAACTACCATGTTAACAGCATCCACTACAGTTGTGGCCCTCAATCCCACATTGGCTACAATGCCTTAGACCACGTATCATTCGTGTGTCCATCATATTTAAGAAGCGAGTTATCTTAAATCATCCTTTGCTCACTCGTTTGAGGAATAGATTTAGTACAAACCGAGGTCTGTGATACATAGACCATGTTGTGGGATTTTTGAGTGGGCTAAATCTAGCTTTATATACCCTTCAGACTTGGTCTATCTTGTAAACCTCATGAACGAACACCTACCAATCCAAGAGTTGATTTGCACAAAAAGCAAAGATATGGCGACATAGAATCCGGTCCACCTGGAATTCACCACAATCACATTGTCGCTGACGTAGATCTACCACATACTCTACACCACTGGGCATCTCAAAGACCTTATTCTGCCTGTCGAAACAATTAACTTGAATGTTTTCCGTTGCGCGCTAATTTGCATGAAATTTGGAAGTCACAAGCTCAGAGAACACATGTCCAACATTAATTCAAGCCTCAGTCTCAATCCTTTTCCTCGTGAATAAAATGTTGCCTTCACAAGTGCAGTGATGGGGAGATTGCACGCTCCCTTCAAAACCGAATTGATGCACTCGACCAAATTTATGGTCATATGACCCATCGGTATCCACCATCAAATGCCAAAGCATATTGTTCATGCGAAATCTCATCCAGCCACTTTGTGTAAGCCTCACTTTGCTCGCGTAAATGCTGGAAATGAGCATGTTCTTCTACTGTCCTAGAATATCTCATAATAAGAAAAAAAACATACAATTACTAAATACAAATAATGATCACAATACAGACAACTATAACAATTAAAAATTTTAGTGTTTTTTTATTTATCTATGTTGACGATAAGCTTTTGGAGATGCAGTGCCTTAAATTTTCTCAAGAAGTTGGACTCTATATGCCTAATGGAAAACATGCGAAAAGCTTTTAGAGGCAACCAAGCTCTATTGCGAGCAACGATTGATCTAACCAAACCGTTTCGATCAGAGATGAGACCCACACCATCCTGTGTCACCACATGTTGTCGCAAGTTACTGAGAAAAAAGTGCCATGCATCATAAGTCTTTCCCTCCACAATGGCAAATGTAATAGGCACGATATTGTTGTTATCATCCTGTGAAACTAGAACCAACAAACAACCCTTATATTTTCCATACAAGTGAGTCTCATCTACATGTACAACTAGTTTGCAGTGTCTGAATGCTCTAATGTAAGGGTAATAATTCCAGAAGACTCAATGTAACACCTGGATATCAGAAACTAGGTTATCCCTCTAGTATACAGGCATGGTTTCAATATGGATGGTTGTTGATGGCTCCTTGTGATACATGGCTTCAAAGAATCTGGACAACACTTCATAAGAAGCTTCCCAACTACCGAAGATTTTTTTCACTGACTTTTGTTTTGCTAACCATGCCTTGCGATAACTTATAGTGTAATTAAACTTCTACTAAACTTCAGCAATGACATATTTCACCTTTATAGATGGGTCAGCCTTTACCAAGAGTTTCATTGCTTCTACAATTGTGATGGAATCCAGTTTGGAATGATTTTGAGAAATAATGGCTCTAGTTTGGGGTAAGAAAGCTGACTATTATATATTTCTGGAAAGTCCTGGATATTAGCTTTCCATAGCCGTTGAGAGCGTGCCATTTAGACTTCTGTAGCTCTAGAAATGCTTCTTCGTGCATGGAGGTCATATCCTAACAGCATCTACAATCTTTTCTCTGTCTTTGAATCAGACTTTTTCCAAAGCTCCTCAATTTCAGCCAGAAAATATCTGAAATCATCATAAAACACACAAACTCAAAGTAGAATCCAAAAATATGAATTTAGCACTAAAACCTATGAAAATATAATAAAACTTAAACAAAATATGATGAAAACTATATAAAAATAATGTCAAAAAGCGTATAAAATATCCGCTCATCAACTGTCATTGTACCTCCTTATCACTTAACAATATTGTGGATCATATCATGCTAAATCTGATCAACCAATCACACATTCTGCCATACTATGTACACTTAGTATAGAATGTCAGGAGTTCAGATTCATACACCCAATAGCCTACGTCTTTGCGAATGGTGTAATATTTGATTGTTACAATTACAGATTCTCTAGTACTGAACTCCATTTCCACAACGAATTCATCATCTACCACAATGGAAGGATAATTTTAAACTACATATAAAAATCGTATAAACACTTAAATAATATTTAATTAAATGATTTGACTTGTATATTTATGAATACAAAAATGAAATATTATCTAGTTGACATTATTTATTACCTCATATCAACTCAACACCGTAAGTATATAAATGACATTACTACACATAAATAAATAAAGAAATGCAAATATTTTGATACTAATTTTATACATCTAATAATACCAATTTTATTTTAAACTACAAAGCCATTGACTAACTATATAAAGAAGTTAATTATCCAAATCACATACATGCATTCAAGTATTCAGGAAATTTTAGTATATACATAGCTTTCAAATCCAACGCACGTATGAAAAATAGTTTCTCAAACGGATGTTGAATTGCTAGCGCATTTGCTACCTCTGCCACATCTGCTTCCATAGTGCCATAAGCTTGATCGTGGTCTTCATTTCAATCAACAACCTCGTAGTTGATTTCAAATTCCTTCTCGCTGTCACTGTTGTAGTCTCTCCATTCAATATTTCAATCAACTTCAGATTGTTCGAACCTAATGTACAGTTCGATAAATGACACTTGTGATCTAGTTTCATAATAGATTGAAAACATGTCTTGCATGCTTGCTTCATCGGTGACATACTTTGTTTGAAAATAAACAAAGCCAACAAACACTGATATAGGATGCCTATACAAAATACCTGATACCATCTTTGATATTTGATAATCTATCTTTTCACAAATCACACCTTTTAATTCTTCAAATGATAATGTGAAAGGAACAACATCAGACGAATTCTCACATATAAATTTCACTCTTGTCACCTGTTTGTAATAAAATCTAACTATTATAATATATTTTTAACATAACTCTCTATTTTTTTTTTTACTCACTATCACTCATTCTTACACTATTAGTAGAAGTTGGAAAATAACAAAGTAGTTGAGGGGAAGAAGATAAACTAGGGGTGGCAAACGGGGCTAAACCCAACGGGTCGGCTCGCGTAACCCGCCAAAAAAGGCGGATCAGACTGAAAAATTGGGATTGTCAAATAGCAAAAGCCCGCCTAATCCGCACCGCTTAAACCGCGGGCTTTGGCAGGGCGGGACAGGTTTTCCTGTCGGGCTTAGTGTTTTATTGGCAAGGGATTTTTTTTTGCAATTTTTTTGCCAAAATCCAACTTTATCCAACCTAACTTACAAGAGAATGAAAATGAAAATGGAATGTTTTGAATTATGTTTATTTTGCTTTGGAGACAATATTTATAATTATGTTTTGGATGAAAACTTGGTTTATAATTATGTTTATTAGATATTCATAATTACAAAGACTTTAATGTTTGTGAATATAAAACTTATAATTTTTTTTTACCTTTAGAAATTATAAATTTATTAAAATAATTGTAAAATTATATATATTATTTAATAATTAATAAGAAAAAAAAATTGACGGGTTTATCCCACCAACCCGCAGTTAGACAGGATGGGGGTGGAATTTTAGAACTGTCTCATTAGACAGGACAAAACAGACTTTCAACGAAACGAGACAAATGCTTGCAACGCCTAAAATGCACTATGTACAATTGACCAAGTGGAGCTATGTATACATAGGACTAACAAAATTGATCTTCAAAATTGATATTTTCGAATTTATAATTTTTTAAATTTCATATATCTAACCCACCAATTTCATATATCTAACCTACCAATTTCATATTTTTGAATTAATTTTTTTTTCAATAAACTGACCGACCAATTTGCCATTGGAAGAAAATTTAAAAAAATTTTACCCCCTACAAATTGGAATCTCCGATTTGTGTCTCCTACTTCTCGAACCCACGTTCAAATATTGCCTCGTGCAAATCTGGACTTGGCAATTTCAATTAAAAAAAAATACACCTTCATATTAGATTAAAACACATCACCTCTCCATAACAAATTATTACACAACTTCGTCCATTCCTAAAAAAATGAGTCGCAAAAATCCGTACCATAAACTGCAAAATCTCATATTAACATTCTACTCAGTACTCATTGGTTGAATGCGGTGACTCTACACTACATTCTTTATGAAAGCATATTCACCTGTTACACTTAATCTCTACATTATCGCCAACAGGAAAAGAAGTTACAAAAATTTATCAAGAGGTCTCATCTCTCTTGGCAAGCCATCAAAATGCCCAGCATTTATGTCAGATTGTAGCATAGGTCGCTTCCCTGTTTCCCAGACAATGCCCTCTGCAAGGTGCTCCTTGCTTGGAGTGAGCATTACAAAATTAGGATCAGCTCTTTGATAACTGCAAACAAGTGAAACAAAGTGTAAGTACATGTACAAGTTTACCACTGTAAGGTACAATTTTAGAAATTGAAGCAAAAAGCTGAAAGGAATTCTCATTTTTATAACAGAAAACCAGCATGTCTACTAAAAGTGATACTTTATTAGCAGATAATTTAACTGAATTGAAAAAAAATCAAATTTTGCAAAGAAAGTAACCTGGCTTCTCGAAGACTTTCACTTTGAATACCAAACCCGAATTGTACTTTACCATCAGCACGATCCCTTGTGGCTGCGGGGGGAAAAAAGAAGAGGACGTCCTCAGCACTTCAAATTCAATACAACTATACAAGGATGACAATTTCCTCACAAGAAAGTTAGCAAACAAGGACCCTCCCCCAACCCAAAATAAACGGTGAAAAGAATTACTATCGTAGTTTCGATTGCCACCAATTGGCCTATGATCTAATTCTAAATCAATACTTTTAGGGCACATATGATCATGTCAAAATGTTTGAACATATAACAAACGGTTAAATAATAATTATAGTCTAGACTAATATACCAGTTTAATTTATATTGAATATTTTAAGAGGTATTAAATTTAAATTAAATATTGTAATATGACTATCTATGTCAGCCTAAACAATGTTTACGACAGAGCTGGGATAAGTAGAGTATAAATACAAAGCAAATCATTAGGATAGAAATGTCAGTGTCACCGCATCAGATTCTGTTACCCCATATCCAATAAAGCACACATGCAACGGGAACAGAAGCATGATTGAACAGAAAAATCCCACTATAGGCACCTGAAATGCTGAAAGTGAAAGAAGGTTTCCACCATGACTTGAATGCAAGTGCCAGTGATGAGCTACTAGGTCCAACTTTTGCCTGAAAATATGAGACAAAAAATACTTGAGTGATTTCTATTTACTCAAAAAGAAAATTATGTAACATTGCATATTGTTTTACCTTCAGCAAGAAGTTTTTATTAGCTTGCCAGGATGCACCAATTTGAAAAGTGGAGTCGGAGATATTGTTTGCTGCTATTGCATCATCAACACTTTACACCAAAAAAATAAAATATAAAAGATTTCACCACATTAGCACACATGTATAAAAGCTTTGAATATACTTGTTAAGCCAAAAAAATACCTTGTTTGTAGCTCAAACCCAAAATCAATGTAGTTTGTAATTCCAACAACTGAATTCTGTTCTAATGGATTTTTCACCTGTTCAGTTCAAGTAAAGTATATGACTTTCAAAGTATGATTTATTCTGATTCAACAAGAACTTAAATCCATCAATTTACCAATTACTACAACTCAGATTTTTTAGTAAAACCTCAATAACATTAACAAGGGTAAACTTTTAACAAGAATTAGTAATCATGGATGAAATTTTTCAGCACAAAGGTAAACTCTATCTAATTGTAAGTCAAGGAAACTGCACCCAAAATATATACAGGCCAATATCTTGCAGTGACGCCAAACTCAGCAACTTATGAAAACTTTAGACACATTTGTATCCCAAGATAATATACAATGCAATTTGGCACCTTACCACACAAAAAATGAGGCTACTTCCATGATTTTACCTGTGACCTCGAGATCACAAGGTAGCAAACTTATCATTGTGTCAAGACTCACCCTTTTATATTAATGCGGAAATAAAATTTTGTAAATCTTCAGACAAATGTACTACACAACATAATTAGTTGCTTTATATTTATCCAAATAAAAAAAATTAAATATAACAAATTTGTGGTCAATTAAACAAGTCCAACAGATTATTTATATATTTCTGTGAAATTCATTTTTTAGTCCATTTTGTAATTTTTTTGCATAAATTTTTTAGCATATCGTAGTATTTGAAATGTTTGCAGAAAAGGAAAAACGAAGTGACTAATATGGGGAGGGAGAGAGAGAGAGAAGAGAGGAAGAAACATACCCGTCTTTGGACAACCATATGTTGATAGAAAGAGGCAACAAACTGCAGATTGTTTAGACTTCAAAATTTTAGTAAATGTTTCACAAATATTAACCAGAACTATGCAGCAAACATGTTAAGGCAGAAAGATGCCTTGATGGCTAGATGCACTACATTGGTTTAAAGTTTAAATCACACCCGCGTATCAAAAGCACATCATTCGGCATATTGATACAAAATTTGATATTGGCTTCAAAGTTATGATTGATAAACTTTTTAAATGATATTAAATTGTCAATCACTCAAATCACAACTTTCAATTTTAAGTGGAAAACATTTCATGTTATTACACAGCAAAGAATAGAATGATGCAAAATACTAACCAAGTTTACAATGTCAAACATACCTGAGTGCTTTTGACAAGCTCAAGACCAAAATTGAAGGATGGACTCAAGGGGCTCCCTGATCCAACACCATAGCTCATGGCACAACTCCAGTTCATCAAATTAGAGAGTTTTGCGTTTCCCTCTGAAAAAGCAGCCCCAGAAGGTAGTGCATACGTAAATTTATGATAAAACAAGGTAATACATACAAATTGAATAAATTTCATTCTCCATACATGCATATCACATGTTAGATAAATTATGCTCAAAATATTATTTTAGTTTTCTTTAACCGTCCATCCAAAATATGTAAATTTCAAAACCTGCTTAATAACAAGACATTAGTCCAACTTTTTCAACTCCCTCTGCCCCACTGTGACTAACTCTAAGCTCTATGTAGACTGCTTTCTACATATCACTCCATTCTTCATGTAAACAGTCTTAAATGCATGTGCAGCACAGGTGAGGTTATATTCTAAATATAGAGAAAACCTCAGCACAACTGTGTTAATCATGCAAATCATATGGAATATAATATTGATGCAATAACAAAAGGATAAGTTCTACATATTCACCACACAAAAAGGAAAAAAATTAAAACAAAATAAAATTAGAGTAATCAAAGGACTAGTAAGTGATGAGGTTAACTTACTTATTTGCTCTTTTATAGTTTCACCCATAATTCAATTTAGTCCTTAAGGTATAAAACTTTTTACAAAAGATATTATTTAAATTATGTAAAATGATCCGTATAAATTTTAAATCATTGAATTGGAAACAATCCCTGTTGAATTCATATAACCTCAATCTAAATCCAACTAATAAGGACAATTTGGCATCGCTTAAAAACTATAAGAATACTTTATAAATATTTATACTTTTAAACTATAATGACCAACTTAATTTTGAATCAACATAAAAGGAATGAAACTCTGTAAATACCAAAGTTTCTCTAAAGGAATAAAATCTGTTTAGTTCTTACGTTGTGGCTCATACTGAACCCCAGCAGTCATCCTTCCCATCCTGCTTACCAGCCATGCAGTTTTTGGAAGTTCATCTTTCGCTGCAAGGTTTAGAAGTTACTTAACAAAGTTCTTAATCATTTCTCCATAACGAAATAAAAAATCAATGCCTTCAAAATACACCATAAAATGTAAAAACAATAATGATGGAAAAAAAAGGGGGGGCATATTCAGGTAGATTTCTTCTGTCCTTATACAGAGAATTATTTCCAAATTTAGTAGACAGATATTCACTGTGCAGTTCTTAGTATTAATCCAAGTTTCCCAGCGACATAGAATCCAAGCAGCAAGGAAGGAGAAAAAAATAAACTGGAAAGAAAAATCCTAGTCTATCCTGCTTCTGTTTCAAAGTTGAAAGGCCTCGAAAATAATCTCTACCATATTCAAAAAATGCTTATGACAAAGGGCTTCAAAGAAAACTGTAGCCTCTCTGAAATATCACATGCAGATCTGATTAACAAGCTCATTAACTTAAAATTCAGGTCACTTACTGGCAAAAGGCAAAAGTGTTACTCCAAAAGATAGATTCCCAGAACCATATCTCAATCCCATCATGCCACTTTCGTCAGAGCCTACTCTGAAGAATTTATTAACTTTGTCAACAACGTATTCTGTAATCATTGATTACAAACTCAATAAGAACCTATCATATGTCCTGCGACCATCAAACATACCTTTTCTTCAATATCATAGGGAACACCCCAAAAGCCCCAAATCCATATTTTGGATAGTAAGCACACGATCTCATCTGCAAAATCCTGAAGAGACAGCAAGCACAGCCCAAAATTGGAAGTTCCCCATTTCAATATGATAAAATCAGAAACACACCAATATAGATGGGAAGCATTAGGACTGGAGCTTTGCTATAGACTATAGTTCAAGATAGAGCTTCTTACGGATCAATCGTGGACACATATAGGTCTATAAAAGTATGTGGATCATTAACATCACTGCATGCCCACAAAGCAAAATAAGCTCAGCAAAAGCATGGGAAAATGCAAACAAGATAAATTAAAAGATATAAAAATTACAAACAAATTCATCACCTTTGCCAGCGAAATAACGCATTTCCTGTAATGTTCTCTTCTGTCTTATTATCAAGAGGGCCTGAAACCTAGTTGTGTTAAGGGCAAATAACATGATAGATTCATTTTAACATCTCGTCCAACTTGATAAGTGTCTCAACCAAATGATAGAATAGAAAAACAAAAGTAGAGATCATAGAGTATGTTTTCAATTTCATCATTAGTTAGTATAGTTACACTACTAATATCAAAGGATCGTGGTAAGAACATTTTTTTTTTCTTACTTTCAGCATTTCCTTCACAAGACAAATTTGAAAATAGTAAACAAATTGAAGCAAAAAGAGTAGTAATATTGTAGTTACTAACAATAATATACCAACCAAAATATTAAAAATAAAAATGGAAAAAAAATAAAAGAAACCAATGAGCTCTAAGTAAGATAAAATTGATGGATACAGTTGCAATGAGATCAACATGAGGATCATCAATGGGCTTGAGCATGATTCTAGTGGTAAAATGTCTCGCTTGGTAATAGTAATCATCAAAGAGACATTTCAAAGCGAGTTTCCCAAACAAGACATTATAGGATGTCTCCAACATCCTACAAAAAGCAAAGCATGGCATAAATCATCAATCAACAATCAACAATAATCACCTCATATACATGCTAATACCATCGAGCAAGTAAATGCTCAAAATTGATCACATACATAATCAAATTTGTCCTTCAATATAAAAATTTTATATCAACTTTGTCTTGAGCATCATAAAACAACCATGGATTTAAGAATCAAAACTGCTAACTAGTTATGCATTGAACCACTGAATTAACATCTATCCAAAAATCTGTATTAAAAAAATTATTGAATTTTGATACGGCATGCATCTTAAGAGCGCTAATTTGGATCATTTTATTCGATGTAAATATAATAGTAATCAAAGAAAGAATAACACAAAACCTCGTGCGAGCAGAGATGGGAGGGAAATCGAAGAGAGGAGGGACAAGCACCACCGGAGGCGGTGGCTGTGGCTGCTTCCAAAACCAATTCCACATTGCAAATTGCTGTGTTTTCTATTCGATATGCTGTTTAGGGTTTCAGAAGAGTAACGAAGAAACAAGGCAGTGGGAAGTGGAAGAGTGAGCAGTGTTTCTTTTTCTTTGGGAAGAAGAAAGGTGTTGGTGCGCAAGTGAACGATCCAAATCGGTGCTGGCGCCATTCTCTCGCATCTTTCATGACGCTTTCAACTCTCAATGTATCCAAGATTACAACTATACCCTCCTCCAGAGTTTAGACAGGAGAGGTCATGATTTCAGTGAGGTTGCATGTTTTTAGGCCCAGACCCGGCCTATTTTTTTTACCAGACCAATTTTTCAATTCTTACTTGAATTTTAAATGTGACCAAACCACAATATTTTTAAGAAGTAAATACTCATTTCGGTCTTTGTATAAAAAAATCACTTATTTTGATTACAGATTATTTGTCTCAGAGACAAAATACTACAATCATTCTAAAATACCTTCTCAATTTTTATCCATCAAAATTATTGGTCAAATTATTTCTTCAATCGGTCATATAATAGTAATTGACTTAGAAGCACCAATAGAAAACGAACGGGAGTAAATTTTCATAGTGATCACGAAATTGATGTCGTGCACTAAAATCGTCTTTGAGATTTTAATTGCACTAATTACGTTTTTTAGATTGAAAAAATTGCACCATAGTAGTCCGTGACCCATTTTTCATTAATGATGCACTGACGTAGCTTGATGACGTAGACCTTTGGTAACAGGTGTCACCTCATGGTTTGGCCACGTGTAACGGTATGATGACGTGTCGGTCAACGACATGTGGCATGTTGACATGGATGAATATGCCATGTGTCACAATGCTATTTTGCCATATATCAGATTATGCCACGTGTTGCAAAGTTATTTATCCACGTGTCATCTATTATGTCATTGTTACACGTGTACCAAATTGGTCCCTTATTTTGCATCAAATGATTCATTTTAGTCCATGAAATTAAATGATGTGCAGCAAATTAGTCCCTTCATAAGTTTTTTCTCATTTTTTTATAAATTTAAAATTCTCATTATATATTTGAATACACTAATTCTAATTTTATATTTTCACAAGTTATTTAAATACAAGTGTTTTTATAAAATATTTTTAAAATATTAATTTTAATTATACAAATTTTTAATAATATTTTATTAAAAGAATTATATGACATATTGATATTGATTTAATAAATAGTATAAATTAAGAGTATAATAATATTTTTTAATACAATATTTTTAATATATAACACTTTAATAAATATTTTAGGAATACTTGATAGGAATACTTGATAAGGCACTTATTAACTAATATAAATTTATTATTCCTATCCATTTTAAGAATGTCTGATTTCTCGTATAACTTAGTTAGGCGGGTTTTTCATATATTACACTATTAATTAATATAAGTACTTATTGTAACCATGACTTGAACAGTATTAAAACAGATACAAATAAACACAAGAGTAAGAATAAAATTTTGGTTTTAGTTAACATGTACTCTAATGATACAAGTTAATATTATTAATTAAAAAATTTATTATAAAATATGTATAATAAAAAATATAATTAAAATTAGTGTATAAAAAATATTAAGAATTTTAAATTTATAAAAAAATGAGAACAAATTGATGAAGGGACTAATTTGATACACAACATTCAATTTCAAGAACTAAAATGAGTCATTTGATACAAAGTAAGGGACGAATTTGGTGCTCATATAACGATAACATAGTGGACACATGGACAAATAGCATTGTGACACGTGACATAATCTGACACGTGGCAAAATAGCATTGTGACACGTGGCATACCCATCCATGTTAGCATGCCACTGTCGTTGACCGACATATCATCATACCATTATACGTGGCCAAATCATGAGGTGACACCTATCACTAAAGGTCCACATCATCAAGCCACGTCAACGCATCGTTAACGAAAAACGGGCCAAGGGCTATTATGGTACAATTTTTTCAATTTAAAAAATGTAATTGGTGCAATTAAAATCTTAGGAACGATTTTAATGTACAACGTCAATTTTGGGATCTGATGAGAGACATAGTGACAGCTAATAAAGATTGTCCTATTGGGTGTGAAGATAGAAGAGTTGTAGAGAGGTCAAAGAAAAAGGAGGAGACAGAGTTGGTAAAAAGAGTAATTTAAAATTTTTTGAGAACGTTTTAGTATTTGAATATTTTTATTATACTTAATCTAATTTTTATAAGTACGTCAATTTCATTTTTATTAGGTGAATTTATTAACGTTCAAAATATCTGTAGATAAAAAATATCATTTTTTAAAGAACTGTTATTGAGAAAATCCCAAATAACCCTTGCAAAATCCAAAGAGAAAAAGAAGGCTAAGTTAAAAAAGTGTATGTTTGGATTTCAGTTTATAAACGAAAGTTTGTATAAAATTGATTTTGTAAATTTGATTTTGATGAAAAATAAGTTTGTATTAAAGTGATTTATGTTTGGTAATCTTTGTATCAAAATAGATTATAGTAGAGTAAATATTGTTTAGATTACACTACTCAAAATTACTTTTAGATAAAAAATTATTAAAATAGACACAAACTTAAATAAATTTTTTATATTATTCTGTCATTTTAATTTAGATATTTAAATAGATCTTATTAATTAATTTTATAATAAAATTAATATTTACTTATTAAATTAAAGTAACATATAAAAATTGACAAAATATATTTTAATACATAAAAATACTAATAAATATTAAATTAAAATATAAAACACTAATAAAATACATAAAAAAACAATATCTTATACAAAATTATTACATAAGAACACTATTATTTCTACTGCATGTGATTAATAATTTGATCCCTAATCGAATCTCGAACACGGTCCATTTCTGCAGAAGAGCTAATGGTTAGAGTTTGATCTGAGTTTTCACCAACATAACTATTATCTTCTCCATCAAGAATGTTTGCTAAAAAATAAAATTGATAAAAAATAAATAAATTCAATGCTAACGTAATTTTTTAAACGTTAAAATTATAATTTTTAACTTTTTATAAATACACGTTAAAAATATAAAACTCCGTTAACATTAAAAAAAAAAAAACCAAAACATAAAGAGAAAACGTTTCATTTTAAGCCAAACACGGCCAAAGTGTCCAAGAAGGGCCAGCATAGTTGCCCAATCCAATTTGTTCCCCGTTTTATGGTACTAGTTTGGTTGGTGATCATTGACACACCGGAAAAAGAAAAGCGTCTATTTTATGTTCGGATCTAATTCGTCCAATTAAGGGACGCTTTCCAATTAAGAGCGTTAACATGGGACCCTCTTAGCCTCTGACATAATCCCTCCAATCAGAGCAATTCAAGTAATAAAATAAGACTTTTGTTTGCTTCTGTATTTTTTCCGGTCTGAAAGAGTAAACTATTATTTAAGTTTTAAAAATTTAATTTTTAATAAATCTTTTTTTTTTATAAATGGCATCTTATTTTTTTTAAATAAAAATAGCTATCAAATCATTTTTCTATATCATTAATTAAAAATGAAGAATTAATCTCACAAATCACAATAGGTCATGCATGCGTCACCTACTCTCAGCTGTCACTGGTCACTACAAACCTGTGAAGGCACCAAAAAAAGGAAGAAAAGAGGAAAAAAAAAAAGAAAAGGAAAAAAGACAAGGATAGAAATTTCACACGACATAGGCTACTAAGTGCTAAATTAAACTTATGGTGTGGCGCCTCGGGAATTTAGATCACTACGCTACCCTTTCTCTTTTTCTTATATTTACTAAGTTGACATACAATATACTCTATTATTATTATTATTATTATTATTATTATTATTATTATTATTATTATTATACTCATACTAATTTAATTATTATTCGTTTTATTAAAGATATTATTTTATTAAATAAGAATTTTATTTTAGTTTAAAGTTGAAAATCTTGATTTTAATCTCTCAACTCTCAAGTGAAATTTCAATATAGAAGATTTAAGTTCCATTTTTATTATGTCTATGTTAAACTTCTATTTTATATATGTTATATTCTATACAACTATTTTTTAATAATACAATAATATTATGT
>NC_029776.3:97502419-97509921 GCF_000817695.3 Arachis duranensis
TAAAAAATATATAATTTATATTTATCAGAATTTATATATATAAATTAATATAATTTATATTCATATTTTTTAAAATTTGTAGGCAGTAAAATTTATTTGTGGAAAATAATTTAATAACTGTGAAATTACTAAAAACTGATGTGAAAAGTGAAACCAAAGTCTTCTTAGCCGCCACTAATTTCATATTCAAAGTTACCTTTTAATATAGTTTGGTTTTTATTTGTTGTTTTTAATTTTTATGTCATGACTCATGAGCACAAATTCTAGGAACCTTTCTGAAATCTTTCTCCGCATTCATTCATTCATTCATTCATGTAATAATATTCATTCTCTGCAAATCAACGCCAACCCAGATTCTCCTTTGTCCTTTCTTTTGTGTTTTCTTCACCCTTCTTTCTCCATCACACGCTCTCTCATCAAGGTACCCACTTTCACCATTTCTATCTTCAATTTTGGGATCATCACAACATAACTGAATATCTGTCATCTATATATAGGGAACGTTCTCTATGTGTTTGTGTTATTGTCTCAAAAGGTTGTGTCTTTATGTATGTGTGCTTGTGTGGTTGGTTGGTCATGAAGTTTTCCTTCCAACCCTTTTCTGATCTTTTGAGTTTAACTTTCATTCCTCTCTTTATTGTGTCTTTCAACCACTTCTTTTGTAACTGAATTTCTTCTTCTTTGTTGGTGTATGTTGTTTCAGAAATTTTGAGTAGCAATATAAATAATGGGATATTCTCAGCTGTTTGATGTCTTGATTTATGTCATTTATTCTTCTACTTTGATCACAATAACATGCAGAGAAGGAGAAACAGGGGTTTTTGTTTTCCTTTGAGTTGATTAAGCTAAATTGTACAAGGAATTCTAAGCACATATATATTAGATATGAGTTTGGTCCAGCATAGTTCACCAGTTTAGTGGTTCTTGTTAGCTACTCTGCTAATGAGAAACAATTTGCATTGGTTTAGAATGTTGAAAATCTTTGTGTTCTACCAGTTTATTTTGTTGGCTTTGTTATTCACTGGCTTTTGCCAATTGTTCCTGTTGCTTCGTGTGATCCACATTTGCCTCTTTCAATGTATAAAGTGAAGGCTCTTGTCTGAAGTTTTTTGTTTGCTTAACTCTTTGTCTGGGCTTTGTACAGAGGTGTGACAATGGTGACTTGTATACCTGCTGGGAGTGGCAAACTGCATTTTGGAGTGACAGATTGCAAGGGACGGAGCTGCATACGGACTGCGTGCGTTTCTGATGTGCCTATCAAGAGGAACACACATAAATATCTTTCTTGGTAATAATTATTTGATGTCATAGGAATCAATTAATATCTATTTCATATGTCATTTACTAAAATGGAGTTCTTGTTTGCTTTTCCAGAGTTATTTGATGAATGAATTTTACTTGTTTGCACAAGATCGTGTGTTCATTTTTTCAGTTAAAACTCTTGCATATAGTATTCTCACAGTATGCTTAGAAGAATTGGATCCAACAACAATAATAATAGTCTTCAGTAGTGATCTCATATCTTTTTAAATGCCTAAAAGGGAATAGTTTTTTGCCCTAGTCCAGAATTACTTTTGATGAAACTTGTCCTGCTTTTCAAAAGATTGCATAATTTAATTGTGGTTAAATTTTATTAATCTAAAACAAATATGGTTTGTAGAATTTGTGCATTTATTTTTCCAAGTATTTGAGGGAACTTATTTTGGGGGCTGGATCGAAAACAGTAAGGTTATTGTACTTTGATTGCCGAATTGTACCAAAGTTTCTGTCAGTAACTTTGGAAAACTTCATAGAAATAAAGGGCAGCATGGTGCAAATCATCTCAGCACATGTGGTCCGGGAAAAGACGGTGTCCTAAAGGTGTAATGTAGGCAACCTAATCTGATGCAAGCTTTAGTGGTTGTAAATAACTTGTAAAGAATGGAAATTGATGTAGACTTCCTACTTTGATCTTAACCAAACAACAACAAAGCCTTGTCCTACTAAGTGGGGTCGGCTACATTGATCTTAACCAAACTAAAAATTTTCAATTGCTTTCCGGGTGCAAAATTTTAGGTCTCAAGGGGTATCCAAGATGCTGCAGATACACAGGTGCAAGGCTTCTGTATCTCCAGTTTGCAAGAATCAGAAACTCTTCAAGGTCATTTCATCATACAAGAAAGAAGGTTCCACAAAATATTTTGACTTTGCTGTGATTGGAAGTGGAATTGCTGGGCTTCGCTACGCACTTGAAGTTGCAAAATATGGGTCTGTTGCTGTGATCACCAAAGCCGAGTCTCATGAATGCAACACTAATTATGCTCAAGGTGGCGTCAGTGCTGTGCTATCACCTTCTGATTCTGTGGAGAGTCACATGAAGGATACCATTGTGGCAGGGGCTTATCTTTGTGACGAAGAGACTGTTCGAGTATGTTCTAAACCTTTCAAGTTTACCAGAAATGTTGAATTCAAGTACCTGATCGGTGTTCCATAACTTTGCCAAATTCATCTGAAACGGTTCTCTTGCCTTTTCATTTTCAGCAACATTTTGTACTTATGAAATTATCAAAACAGGGTATTTTCAATTTAAAATGCTATTCAAGCACTTGATTTCTTTTTGCTATGTGAAGGCACGGAAATGCTGTTAATCTTTACTTTATGAAATTGAACAGAACTGTTCTTATTATAGAAATGATTATTTGAGCATGATAGAATTGCATATATACTTGTAAGCAATCACTGGTTTCTCTGACTACTGCATCAAGTTTTGTATTAACTATGACCCTTCCTTTTCCAGGTTGTCTGTACTGAAGGACCTGACAGAGTCAGAGAATTAATTTCCATAGGCGCTTCATTTGATCATGGAGAAGATGGTAACCTGCATCTAGCGAGGGAAGGGGGTCATTCACATCGTCGAATTGTTCATGCTGCTGATATGACTGGAAAAGAAATTGAAAGGGCTCTGCTGAAGTCAGTTGTTAATAATCCTAATATTTTTGTGTTTGAACACCATTTCGCTATAGATCTTCTCACTTGTCAGGTTTGTTCTCTCTGATATTATTTTTTATACTAATGGTTTTGTAGCATATACCTTGTTGGTACCTCTCTCCAAGCATGCTGATATTTGTCAAACATTTGAAGTTTTAAATTCATGGGCTCCATTCACTTGAAATTGTTGCTGTTCAAATTTTACTAGGTACATTTTGAATGTCTCAGTGCATTCTCTAACTAAAATTCTAAAACATGCCACTGGTGTTGCAGGATGGATCTGATATCAGTTGTGTTGGTGTTGACACTCTGAATACTGAAACATTAGAGGTGGGGAAAGTGATTTTGCGCAGTTGCTTGAGAAAGAAGTTATTGCTATTGTTGAATATATTTATGAATTTTCATCTTTTTAGTTTTTAGGTGGTAAGATTCCTTTCAAAGGTGACTTTGCTTGCATCTGGTGGAGCTGGACATATTTATCCCAAAACTACAAATCCTCTGGTAGATCTCTTTTCTATTAATAAGATAGTTTTATCTTGAATAGAGAAGTTTACAAATAAACTACTGATTATTGTTACTTACTCATTTGCAACATCTTATCAATTTATTCTGATGATACACTATAAATTTAGAAATAGCATGATTAAAATATAAACAGAATTAATAAGGTCTATTTTAAGCTGAAATTGTTGATTGATTAAGTGGTTTTCTTTGTCCTTGTAAGTGTTAATTGATGGCAGTGAAGTGATCCATCTTATTCTGGTTGCACCGTTGCACACTTAATATGTTGACCTGCTTATAGTGCATGACCTGCATTTTATGGTCTTATTTCTTTTAATTTAACTTGTTTATCTTTTTGTTATCGAAGGTGGCTACTGGAGATGGAATTGCCATGGCACACCGAGCTCAAGCTGTGATTTCAAACATGGAGTAAGTAGATGATTTCAGAAATGTGAATATTTAAC
This sequence comes from Arachis duranensis, assembly GCF_000817695.3. Classification (NCBI taxonomy): domain Eukaryota; kingdom Viridiplantae; phylum Streptophyta; class Magnoliopsida; order Fabales; family Fabaceae; genus Arachis; species Arachis duranensis. Next base: position 97,506,352 of record NC_029776.3, read on the forward strand.
TGTTTGATGAGTCTCACAATTTGCATACCGGTCAATACAATGTCATACCGATTAAACAGAAATTGGGTGTTTATAGTTGAGCTCTGTATACATATTTTGTTCTTTTCATGATTTCTTTTAATGATATGATTGGTCCAGGTTTGTGCAGTTTCACCCAACCGCCTTAGCCGATGAAGGCCTTCCAATTAAACCGTCCAAGCCGAGGGAAAATGCATTTTTGATATCTGAAGCTGTTAGGGGTGATGGTGGCATCCTTTATAATTTAGGCATGGAAAGGTTCATGTCTTTGTATGATGAGAGGGAAGAGCTTGCTCCAAGGGATGTGGTGGCAAGAAGTATCGATGACCAACTTAAAAAGCGCAGCGAGAAATACGTGCTCCTCGATATAAGTCACAAGCCGAAGGCAGAAATTCTCTCCCACTTTCCCAACATTGCCTCTACGTGCCTCCAGCATGGTTTGGATATAACTCGCCATCCGATCCCAGTTGTCCCAGCTGCTCATTACATATGTGGAGGAGTTCGTGCTGGGCTTGAAGGAGAGACAAATGTAAAGGGTCTGTACGTAGCTGGTGAGGTGGCGTGTACAGGTTTGCATGGAGCAAACAGACTTGCTAGCAATTCATTGCTTGAGGCACTGGTTTTTGCTCGACGAGCTGTCCAGCCTTCAATTGATCTGATGAAGAGTTCTAGCCTTGATATGACTGCTTCCAATTTTTGGCCTCACCCTGTCGTGCCTTTTTCGCTTGGAAGTGATGTCATAGGCAAAATTCGATCCGTTACAAGAGAGTTGAGGAAAGAACTGCAATGTATCATGTGGAACTATGTTGGAATTGTTCGGTCCACGATGAGACTAGAAACTGCAGAGCGAAAAATTGGTAAACTAGAGGCTAAATGGGAGGAGTACTTATTTCAACATGGATGGAAGCCAACAATGGTGGTGCCTGAAACCTGTGAAATGAGGAACCTGTTTTGTTGTGCCAAGCTCGTGGTCAGCAGTGCCCTTTCGAGGCACGAAAGCCGGGGCCTTCATTACACGGTCGATTTTCCTCATCTCGAGGAAAGCAAGAGGCTCCCAACAATAATTTCTCCAAGTTCACATGTCAACAACACTTGGAGTTCTATGCAGTTACATAAGCAGCCCATGTATCAGTAACACTTCTTTGCCGAAATGTCGGTTTCTGACACTACATATGAATGGGGACAATAATCTAAAGCTATCAAAACCCGCACCAGAAGGGTAAATCCATTGCTGGAGTCAAATTTTCATTTGCCTTTACTCCCCCTATAATCCTTTTTTCTTAAAAAAATTTGAAGAGAAGTATGTATTCTCTGATTCATTGTTTAAATATAGGAAGAAATATATAAAATATAGATTTGGGGTTAATGCCCCTTCTAATAGAGACAGAAGTTTAACATAACCAGATCTCAAGATTTGGATTTTTATTTTACCTTGGTGCTTGTATGCTATCACCATTTCAATTATTGAATGCAAATGCATGTTCCTTACCAAGTAGTAGTGGAATTCATGTGGAACTTCAGAATCTATTGGGTATATTAGTTTATATGACTACACTGTTGTGATAAAATTACTTACGTGAATGCCCATTTATGATGGGCGATTCATATTTTTTAAGGAAGAGTACATTTAATAAGCTTTTGAAAAAGCTATCCTATGTACATTTGTAAATAGAGGATTAAGCTTCTAAAAGTAACACACAGCAATAACAAATATTTCTACCTCTCTCTTCTTTCATATATTATAATATTATAAAGTCTATTTTCTTCTCTCTCACCATGAGTGCTAGTATATAAATATTAATATATATAATATTAATACATTTCTATTAGTGTGAGATATTGATGTGGTGAATATTATTATTAAAATTATTTATTTACATATTTTATTTTATCTAGTACATTTACTTTATTTATTTTACAACACGTTATCAGCATGAGACTCTGATCAAATTTTTAGGAAGACTCAGGTAACAAATTTTTTATTATGTCGAAACTCTCTCATTTTGAATTCAATGCTCTTGATATATCAGGAAACAATTATTTATCATGGATACTAGATGCTGAAATTCATCTTGATTCAATGGATCTTGGAGATACCATTAAGGCTGAAAATAATGCATCCCAGAAGGATAAAGCCAAAGCCATGATTTTTCTTTGTCGTCATCTTGACGAAGGATTGAAAAATGAATATCTCACATTAAAAGATCCTGCAGATCTTTGAAAAGACCTTGAAGAAAGGTATAATTATAAAAAAACGGTGATACTTCCTCAAACCCGATATGAATGGACGCACTTGTATCTACAGGATTTTAAATCCATAAATGAAGATAATTTTGCAATGTTTTGAATCACTTCACGAATGAAATTATGTGGGGAAAAGATAACTGACCATGATATGTTAGAGAAAACTTTCTCAACCTTTCATGCCTCAAATGTGCTCCTGCAGCAGCAGTATCAAGAGAAAGAGTTTAAAAAATATTCTGAGTTAATTTCTTGCCTTCTTGTTGCTGAACGCAATAATGAATTACTTTTGAAAAATCATGAAGCGCGCCCAGCTGGCGCCGCCCCATTTCCTGAAGTAAATGTGGCAAATTACCCCATAAGAGGTAAATGGCAAGGTTTTAATAACAAGAAAAATTATGGAAGGAAAATGAATTATATTCAAAAGAAAATATCTCACCAGAAGTGGGATAAAGAAAGAAATATCGAGCAGAATAAATCAACAGAGGATAAGTGTTTCTGTTGTGGTGGAAAGGGTCATTGGTCACGTACATGTCGTACCCCAATGCACCTAGTCGATCTTTATCAGGCATCTTTGAAAAAGGATGACAAGGAAAAAGAGTCGAATTTTGTTTTAAATGATGCTGAAAATTTCACCACTCATTATGATGTATCTGATTTCTTTGAGAATCCTGAAGGAAATGTTGGTCATTTTATCAATGATGGAATAGTTTAATATGTGAGATTGTTAAGTATTCATGTAAATAAATAATGTAAAGAACTTATTGTTAAGTTTTATTTTATATGTATTTAAGTTTCAAATATGATGTATAAATGTTTATGAATTTTGAAAACATTAAATATGTCATGTTTTAAAATAAAATTTTAGTATATGATATTATTTTATGTGCAGTATTTCTTAGAAAAATAATTCTGATCAAGTATTCAATTTAACTGTGCATACTACTCATTTTATTATTATTTGTCTTTGAAGAGAATGGCAAGGATATGTAATGAAGATGTATGCCTTGCGGATAGTGTAAGTTCGCACACTATTCTCAAAAGTGATATATATTTTACCCATCTTGTGTCAAAAGAATAATGTGTTAATACTATTATTGGCTCAGGCAATATGATTGAAGGCTCCGGAAGAGCTATAATTTTGTTTCTCGAAGGAACAAAATTCATAATAAATAATGCACTGTTGTCTACCAAGTCTCGAAGAAACTTGTTGAGCTTTAAAGATATTCACCGAAATGGATATCATATTGAGACTATGAATGAGGAAAATCATGAGTATTTATGTATCACAACTCATGATTCAAATAAGAA
>NC_029776.3:97509947-97520366 GCF_000817695.3 Arachis duranensis
TTTCATAACTTGGCACGATCGATTGGGTCATCCGGGAACAACCATGATGAGGAGAATTATTAAAAACTCTCATGGACATTCACTAAAGAACCAGAAGATTCTTAAAACTAGTGAATTTTGTTGTGCTGCATGTTCTCAGGAAAAGTTAATTTTAAGGCCATCACCAGTAAAGATTGGATTTGAGTCCCCTGAATTCCTAGAAAGGATTCAAGGTGATATATGTGGACTTATTCATCCACCATGTGGATCTTTTAGATATTTTATGATCCTAATAGACGCATCTTCGAGATGGTCACATGTGTGCTTATTATCTTCTCGCAACCTGGCGTTTGCGAGATTGCTGGCTCAAATTATTCGATTAAAAGTACAATTTTCAGAAAATCCAATCAAAGCAATTCGTCTTGATAATGCTGGTGAATTTACTTTTCAAGCTTTTGATGCTTATTGTATGGCTAATGGAATAAGTGTTGAACATCCAGTAGCTTATGTTCACACATAAAATGGGTTAGCAGAATCACTTATTAAGCGTCTCCAATTAATTGCTAGACCCTTACTCATGAGAACAAATCTTCCAACTTCAGTTTGGGGGCATGCCATTTTACATGCCGCAACACTTATTCGATTGAGGCCAACGAGTTACCATCAGTTCTCTCCTATGCAATTAGTTTTTGGCCAGCAGCCAAATGTTTCCCATTTAAGAATATTTGGGTGTGCGATATATGTTCCCATTACACCACCTAATCGCACCAAAATGGGACCCCAAAGAAAATTGGGAATATATGTTGGATATGATTCTCCCTCTATAGTGAGGTATCTTGAGATACAAACTAGAGATGTATTTAAAGCCCAGTTTGCAGATTGTCATTTTGATGAATCAAAATTTCCAACATTAGGGGGAGAGAATAAGCTTCTTGAAAAGAAACTTAATTGGAATGCATCATCCTTGATGCATTTAGATCCTCAATCAGGGCAATGTGAACTAGAAGTTCAAAAGATTATACATTTGCAAAGAATAGCAAATGGATTGCCTGATGCATTTTCCGATACAAAGAGGATAACCAAGTCGTATATACCAGCGAAAAATGCCCCAATTCGAATTGATGTCATAGTTGGACAAATTGCCACCGAAGCAAATACATGCCAGAAGCGTGGCAAGTCTGTCGGTTCCAAAGACAAAAATCCTCGAAAGAGAAAAGAGGTAAATATGATCCCTGTTGAAAAAGACATAGTAAAGACACCTGCAGTTGTCCAAAATTCTGATATAGTTTTAACGCCAGAAGATGTTCAGGTACATGAAAATTGTGAAAATGACGAGATCTCGATAAATTATGTCTTTACAGGAGAGAAGTGGGACCGAAATAAAACAATTGTCAATGAAATATTTACATTTAATGTGACATTAAATATCATGCATGAAAATAAGGATCTTGAGCCAAGATCAGTCGAAGAATGTCGACAAAGAAATGATTGGCCAAAATGGAAAGAAGCCATGAAGGCTGAATTAGACTCACTTGCAAAACGTGAAGTCTTTGGACCTGTAGTCCGTACACCTGCAAATGTAAAACCTGTTGGATACCGATGAGTATTTGTGAGAAAACGAAATGAGAAAAATGAAGTTGTGGCACAAGGCTTTTCACAAAGGCCCGGTATAGATTATGAAGAAACGTATTCCCCTGTAGTGGATGCGATAACATTGCATTATTTGGTCAGTTTATCTGCATATCATAAACTGCATATGCATTTAATGGATGTGGTAACAGCCTATTTATACGGCTCATTAGATCGGGATATCTATATGAAAGTCCCTGAAAGACTAAAGATATCTAAACCATCCAATGAATATTCACAGGGGTTATACTCAGTTAAATTGCAAAGATCTTTATACGGTCTAAAGCAATCTGGACGAATGTGGTATAATCGTCTTACTGAGTATCTGGCCAAAAATGGATTCAATAATGATGATATATGTCCATGTGTTTTTATAAAAAAATCTATATCTGGATTCATTATAATTGCTGTGTACGTTGATGATTTAAATATCATTGGGACTCCTGAAGAGATTCCAACAATTATAAAAACTCTAAAAGAAGAGTTTGAGATGAAAGATTTTGGAATGACTAAATTTTGTCTCGACCTGCAGATCGAGCATACAAAAGACGGGATCTTTATTCATTAAACAACATACACAGAGAAGATCTTAAAAAGATTTTATATGGATAAGTCACATCCCTTGAGTACCCCAATGATCGTAAGATCTTTGGATGTGAAAAAGGATCAATTCCGTCTTAAAGAAGAAAATGAAGATATCCTTGGTCCAGAAGTACCATATCTTAGTGCCAGTGGAGCGCTAATGTATCTTGCTAATAATACACGACCCGATATATCATTTGTTGTGAATTTACTAGCAAGAAATAGTTCCTCTCCAACCAGAAGATATTGGAGTGGAATCAAACAAATCTTTCGATATCTTCATGGAACAGTTGATATGGGATTGTTTTATCCCTATGGATCCAAGTCACAATTAGTTGGCTATGCAGATGCTGGATACTTGTTTGATCCACATAAAGGGACATCTCAAACAGGATACCTGTTTACATATGGTGGAACAGCTATATCATGGAGGTCCACAAAACAGACGATTGCTGCAACATCCTCTAATCATGCCGAAATACTGGTGATTCATGAAGCTAGTCGTGAGTATTTTTGGCTGAGGAGTCTGATTCAATATATTCTATCATCATGTGGACTGATTGATCATAAGATAGCTCCAACTATTCTGTTTGAAGATAATACAGCATGCATTACTCAACTTAAGGGTGAATATATCAAAGGTGATAGAACGAAGCATATTTCTCCCAAATTCTTCACTCATGATCTTCAAAATCAAGGGACAATTGATGTTCAACAGATCCGCTCAAGGGACAATCTGGTAGATTTATTCACAAAGTCACTCCCAAAATCTTTCTTTGAAAGATTGGTACATGAGATTGGAATGCGTCGATTTTGAGACATTAAATGATGTTGACAAGAGGGGGAGACTGTACTCTTTTTTCCTTGGTCAAGTTTTTTTTCCATTGGGTTTTTCTTGACAAGGTTTTTAATGAGGCAGTTTCCATCACAAAGGATTTTGTACTTTTTTTCCTTCACTAAAGTTTTTCCCATTGGGTTTTCTTTAGTAAGGTTTTAATGAGGTATAATCCTAAATGGACATCCAAGGAGAGTGTTGTGATAAAATTACTTATGTGGATGCCTATTTATGATGGGTGGTTCATATTTTTCAAGGAAGAGTACATTTAATAAGCTTTTGAAAAAGCTATCCTATGTACATCTGTAAATAGAGGATTAAGCCTCTGAAAGTAACACACAGCAATAACAAATATTTCTACCTCTCTCTTCTTTCATATATTATAATATTATAAAGTCTATTTTCTTCTATCTCCGTAGGTGCTAGTATATAAATATTAATATATATAATATTAATACATTTCTATTAGTGTGAGATATTGATGTAGTGAATATTATTATTAAAATTATCTATTTACATATTTTATTTTATCTAGTACATCTACCTTATTTATTTTACAACATACACATCTTAATGAAAATGATATTTTGGTTTAACTGTTATGACTTACGAGTAAATAGCCATCGAATTGATTATGTTATTTTTCAATCCATATTAATTTAGAGAGTAGTTAGAGGATGTAACCCGGGTTGTCTCACAAGTAAGAAAATATGTAGTTGATTAGATTATGGAATATGGAGGGTGGTGGACTGGTAGGTTGGTTTGATGCAAACAATTATCAATATTAAGAATTCTATCTCCAACAGGGAGAGATTCTCTTCTCTCATTAGGAGAGTCTTCTGTGAACTTTTAGGTTCATCTCCAACAGGGAGCCTTTCTTCTCTCAACACACATAGTCATATCCTCGCAAACATAGCATTAAACCTGAAATAGACAACCATTCTATTTAGAATTCTCAATATGAACAGCATTGAAGGAAAAGTCATCAAGTTCAACAAACCTGGAGAGCTGGGGTACAAGAGGGACTACTTAAATGTAGTAGGGAAGGTAATAAGTGAGAAAGAGATAAATTTCAAAACATACAAGAATGTGTTACTAGGAATGTGGGGAAACCCACAAGAAGTGGCAGTCACTGATATTGGATCAAAGAAGTTGTTATTCAGCTTTAAAGACAGGAAGAGAGGGTTGCAGATTATGCAGAACGGTCCTTGGAATGTCAAGGAAAACATGGTCAACCTCAGATTATGGAGGGAGGGGGAATCTGTGTTTGAAGTGGATCATGATCTCATGGACTTTTGGATTCAAGTGCATGGTATCCCACATGACCTCATGGAAAAGGAGACAGGTATTGTTATTGGAGAGATGCTGGGGGTTTTGGCTGAGGTAGAAGATCCAAAAGTTGATGGTGTTCTTAGGAGATCATACTTGAGGATAAGGGTTAGCATCAACATCACCAAAGCTTTGCCAACAGGTTTCTAGCTCGACAGAGAGAAAATGCCACCACTGTGGGTCTTCTTCAAGTATGAAAGGCTACCAGACAGCTACTATTTCAATTGTGGTATATTGGGACATGAGAAGAAATCCTGCAAAAACCCAACAGCAATGGCTTGCTGGGATCCATCCAAGAAGAAGTACTCACCAGGTTTGGGAGTAACCCAAGTTAGACTAAGTTCAACCAGGAGAGGAGGAACTTCAAAACAACAGGAAGAGAAGGATGCAGAGGACGAACAGGCGCGTGAGCAAATGGGCCCTAGACGTGAGAGTGGTGATGAACAAAGCTTTGAGAAGAGCAGGATAAGGTCTGAGCAGGCACCGCAACAGAAAATCAGGGAAGAAAGCGTATGGGAAAACCAAATTAGGATAGAGGAAGAAATGGCAAAAGCAGAAGAGCATGTAGAGGAAGCTCAGAAAATCCCCGAATTTCAGGATGACAGGGATATGCTGTTTGACCTAAGAGCAGCGTTTAAATTCAAAAACCTTATTATGGACATAAGAGAAAAAAAGAATGAATGGGCCAGCAACACAAAGGCCCACAAGGGACAGAAGGGGAAGGAGGCCCAGAAGTCAAGTGTAAATGGACTAAGGAAGGATATTAGGCCCATCTTAGACATAAATCCTCTGCAAGCAGGGAATATTGAAGGGAGTGGGCTGAATAAAAATTCAAGAGAAGAAACGGAGGTGAACAGCTACAAAAATGAAGACTGGAAGATGGGCTAGGAGGATATAAGAAAAAAAGAAACCATAGGCCAGGAATTAAAAAGGCTTATGTTGGCAAGGAAGAAGGATGAGCAGGTGAGTAAAGGTAGAATGGAGAGCAGAAAATACCAGGAAGTGGGGAGAAGAGGAATGCAAGATGATGAACTGAGCAAGCCATCTAAGGAGACAAAGAACAGAGAGCTGGATCTGGTTAGTCAACATGTTAACGTGGGTGAAAATGTATATTTTGTGGAACTAGCAAGTGATGAAGATGAAGACAAAGCAGCAGAGGAACAAGCTGAGTGGGAAGCACAGTTAGCCAAGAAATTGGAAGTGAAGTTGAGTTTGAAAAGAAAAAGAGAGAAAAGCCAGGTGCCAATGCTTACATACAATGACAAGAAGGAGGAACAAGAGGACAAGGAGCACAAGAAAATGAAGAATGGCAATACAGCTGTAGAAACAGGGGAGTTTGAGTTAGCTATACATGTGTCTAGGCAGAGTAGGGGAATACAAATGGCTGAGGAGGCGGGCCTTAACATGCCCCAACCTCAACCATGAGTATTATAAGTTGGAATTGTCGAGGAATAGCGGCTGCCCTGACAATTTCTGAGTTATATGAGATATGTAAAAAAGTAAGGCTGCTAGTAGTGTTTTAATGGAAACTAGGGCTAGCAAGGAAAAAATGGATAGGGTTTGAAGAAAGCTTCATTTTGACTATATGTTTTGCGTGGAACCCCGGGGCTTGTTCCGCGGTCTAAGTCTGTTATGGAAATCTATTATTAATATTAATATATATGAGTGGTGTGATAATTACATTAAAGCAAATATTAATATTAACAATGATTTGAATTGGCAGGGTATGTTTGTGTACGGGAATCCAGTTTTTCAAAAGCGAAGGAAACTATGGCAGTAGCTTACGGTAAGCAACATGAACAACGAAGTACCTCAAGCTTATTTTGGGGACTTCAATGATATTTTAAATCAAGATGAGAAGGTAGGCATTCATCCACAACCTAAAATTTATTTAGAAACGTTTAGAAGGTTCGTAGCTGATAATGGGTTAATAGATATTGATCTTAAAGGCAGTAAGTACACATGGTTTAGTAATCCAAGGAATAATATTATCACTAGGAAAAGACTAGATAGAGTGTTAGTGAATTGGAAGTGGTTGCAAATATATCAGAACGTCATTTTAAGAGCCTCTTCGGCTGTTACTTCGGATCATTGTGCTTTAATTTTGGATACACAGTGAAAAAGTCCGGATAAAAAAGGACTTCAGGTTCGAGGCCTATTGGGCAGAACATGAGGAATGTAAAGAGGTGATCAAAAGGAGCTGGCAATGGGAAGATGGTAGTCGAAACTGTTGGAATCAATTCACAAAAAAGAGGAACAGATGCATTAGGGAGTTAATGGAATGGAGCAGTAGGAAGTTCAAAAGAGCAGATAAAGAGATAGAAAGGAAGAAAATAGAACTACATCAAATTCAAGAGACAGGTATGACAGAAGAGGAACAAATAAGGGAGAGAGAATTAAAGAAACAAATATCAGAGCTCTGGAAACAAGAAGAGAAATATTGGGGGCAAAGATCTAGGCTAAAATGGTTAAAGTGGGGCGATAAAAATACAGCATTCTTTCATGCGACAACTATTCAGAGAAGAATTAGGAACAGAATTGACAAATTGAAAGATGAGACAGGACAGTGGATTCAAGGGGAAACAAATATCATGAGATTGGTAGAAAGGCATTTCACTAAGCTGTTTACGTCGGAAGAAAATAGGAACTTGGAGGAGTGTGTTTCAGATATTCCTAAGAGAGTCATGAGAGAGATGAATGAGGAGTTAATGGCAAACATCACTGATGAGGAAATAAAGGAAGAGGTGTTCAGCATGGGAGGCTTAAAAGCTCCAAGCCCAGATGGACTAAATGGATTATTTTTTCAACAACATTGAGAGATTTTGAGTAAAGAAGTGTGTGGGGTGGTCAAACAGATTTTTAGGGAAGGCAGCTTACCGGAGGACATGGGAGAAACAATTGTTGTGTTGATTCCTAAAACAAGTCAACCGGAAAGCCTGAATCAACTCAGACCCATAAGCTGTTGCAACTTCGTGTACAAGATAGTGACGAGAGTTTTGGTGGGGAGGTTAAAAAGAGTATTAGATGCTATTATATGTCCAGTTCAAGGTGCCTTTGTAAAAGGAAGACTTATACAGGACAATATAGTAATTGTGCAGGAAGCTTTTCATAAGTTAAACAAAAAAGGAAATCATGAAAGTAATGACATAGCCATCAAATTGGACATGAACAAGACATATGATAGGCTGGAATGGAATTTTATACAAAGGGTAATGGAAAAGTTTGGTTTGAGCAGAGATTGGGTCAGATTGATGATGAGTTGTGTGAAAAGTGCAAGTTATAGATTCAAAATAAATGGTAAGCTATCAACCGAGATCATTCCATAGAGAGGCCTCAGACAGGGAGATCCCCTATCGCCCTATTTATTTATTTTGGCTGCTGAATGTTTTACTTTTCTCATGGATAAGGCGAGGAAGGAAAATCTTATATCTGGAATTAGGCTTGCTCTAACAGCACCGGTTATTACTCACCTGCTTTTTGCTGATGATTGTATTATTTTTGCAGGGGCACAAGAAGAGGAGATTTATCAAATTATTTAAATTTTAAATAAATATACAGAGGCATCAGGACAGAGAATTAACACTAACAAATCCAGGCTGATATTTGGAAGGCAAGTATCAATACAGAAGAGGGTGAACATTGAGGAGATCACGGGAATGGCATCATGGGATGATCCGGAAAGATACCTAGGGCTACCAGCAAGATGGGGAAGATCCAAGAATAAGGCATTGGAGTGGATACAGGAGAAAATGCTGGACAAGATGCAAGGATGGAAAGAGAATCTATTAAATAAAGCTGAAAAGGAGATTTCGATAAAAGTAGTAATACAGGCGATCCCTGTTTATGCCATGAATATCATTAAATTCCCTAAATCATTTTGCAAGAGAATTGAAGCAGCAATAGCCAGATTTTGGTGGAGAAGCAATGGAAAGGAAAGAAGCATTCACTGGTAGAGTTGGGTAAAATTGACAAGGAGCAAAACTAACGGAGGTTTGGGATTCAGGGATTTAGAATGCCAAAATATAGCACACCTGGCTAAACAAGCTTGGAGGATGTTAAAAGAGGAAGATGCTATATGGGTTCGGATTCTAAAGGCCATTTATTACCCGAATTGCAGCCTATGGGAGGCGGGAGAAGGAAGGAACGCTTCATGGATATGGAAGAGCTTGCTAGAGGGAAGGGATTTCCTTAGAAGGAAAGGAAGTTGGAGTATAGGGAATGGAACGGAGGTAGATATTTGGGAAGACAATTGGGTAGCAGGGATAGAAAAATTGAGAAGAGGTGGAGCAGGAGATACTAGAAAAGTGAGTGAGCTGATTATAGAAGGGGAGGGTTGGGACAGGAGAAAGATTAAAGAGTTATTTCATGAAAGAGTAGCTGAACTAATAACTAAGACTCCTATTAGCTTGATCAACAAGAAGGATTACTTTGTTTGGCAGCACATAATGGACGGACAGTACACTGTGAGAACCGGTTATCATGTCGCTAAGGAGGAGAAGGATTTGAAGGAAGAGGGAAGAATCGGCAAGGCTTCGACTAGTCAAGATTGGAGGGAGGTTTGGGAAGCTATTTGGAAACTACAAGTGCCTCAAAAGGTTAGAATGTGATGAGTTTGGAAAACTCTAATTTAATTTGATGATGAACAAACATTATTAAAATAATGTATTACAAAATTATTAATTTGAGTTTCATTAATCATATGTTAATTAATAATTTTGTGCTGCAGGTTTTGATATTGGGCTGAAAATAAAAAGGAAAGTTGATGCAAGCCCAAATTAGAGTTGCCATTCAGCATTGCTACATTCTTCTTATCAAATGGCTGAATTGTTGTTTTTAATGGGCCAAACTCAATGATATTATAACCAAGCCCATACTTAATTTTTGATAAATGCTTTCCATGCTTGATCCGAAATCAATTTTATCAGGAAAGCAAATGTTAACCAAATGGGCCAGCTTTGATCATAATGTCACAAGCCCAAATTATATTAAGTGATAATTGGTTCCATTCTTGGTCCGAAACCAAGGAAAAATGAAAGTATAGTGCTTCCAACGGAACCAAGCCTCTAACCATGTGATGGATTTCAAAATCTATTACATTGTTAAATAATGCATGGGAACTATGAGAGAGAATATGAATGACTTTGATTTGATGGACATCATTGAGCTACACGTTACTCAGTACAGGGAAGTAAACATTTATTTTACTTTATCAAACTACCTTAGTTAATGTCCACATTCTCTTTCTTCTTTCTCTCACAACTCTTTCTCTCTTCGGTTATTACTCAGAAAACATTGGCAGCCATGGAAGCAAAAGTGAGCTACCGAAATGGAGAGAAAGCAAGCCTAAAGACCATCACAATGATGGCAAGAAAACATACTAAAATAAAAGTGAGCTGTGGCTAAGATACTTACCAAATGTGGTTAGATTTGGTGAGGCTATCTTGAGCCTTTCATGCTCAAAAATGGAAGAAGAAGATTCGGCCAGCTAGAGGAGATTCTTGAAGCATGGCTTGTCTTTGATTTTGCTCAACCATCACAGGGAGTAGCTAGAGTGGCGAAGTGATAGTTGAAGGCAGAGATTGAAGCAGATGAAGTCATCATCATCATGAAGCATCAAGGGCCAGAAATCCATCTTGGAGAGGAAGCCAAGGATGGAGAGCCCGGATTGATGAAGGGTGATGATCAAGAAAGGACTAGAGGTAATTGCATGTTGGTTAATGCATGGTTATCTCTTCTCTCTCTGTGTGGCCGAACCGGTTCTGTGTTTGTTGAAGGAGGAAGAAGTTGGTTCGGTTTTGGCTTCAAGTGTGGAGGCTTTCCTCTTATTTAAAAAGGGGGAACAACCACTGTTTGAAGCAAGGAGAAAATTTGAGAGTGCAAGGCACAGAGTTCTCAGAGCTACCTGAGCTAACAATTTTCTCTTCTCCTTCAATGTATTCTGTTCTGTAGTTTTTCTGTTTAATTTTGTCATGTCTTGAGTCTCATGGAAAAAGGCAAACAGTGAGGTTTGTATGAAAAAGCCATAAGAGCGGAAAAAGGCAGAGAGTGCAAAATTAAAAGAAAAA
>NC_029776.3:97520523-97520607 GCF_000817695.3 Arachis duranensis
TCATCATGTTTGTGATGGAGACTGGATGTAGGCTGCACTGCACTTAGCAGCCGAACCAGGATATATCTGGGTGCAATCTTCTTC
>NC_029776.3:97521865-97541650 GCF_000817695.3 Arachis duranensis
AAGACCTTCATCTTATGATAGACCATCTTTCTGGAAAAATAAGATGTTTTCTAACTGAGAATCAAGATCTTGAACAACGAAATTTCATTCTTAAAGCTGAAAATGACTTTCTCAAAGAAAAACTAAGAGAGGCCGAAACTGCTTGTGATCTTGTAGAAGAGAATAAGCAGTTAAAAGCCCAAGTTAGAAGCTGTGAAAGTGACCATTCTGTCCTTGCATATGTGAATTGTTTTAAGCAAAATGAAGAGTTGCTTAAAGAAGTTAAAAGACTTAAGGAAGACTTAGCCAAGTTCACCCAAAGTTCTGAAAATTTGAATCAAATCTTGGCTAGTCAAAAACCTCTTTATGATAAAGCTAGGTTGGGTTTTTATAAATCTGAAAAATCACATTTTGAAAATATTGCCTCATCTTCGAATGATGTTAAGTATCAAGACCCAACTTCCTTTAACAAAACAGCAACTCCAAGATTTTGTAGACTATGTAACCGAAGTGGTCATTTTCCAGTTCAATGTTTCTTTGGAGAAAGAATGATAGATGATAAAGTTTACAAGGTTGTTTTTTATTACAATGATCTGGGACATAAGAGATGGTTTAACGTGAAAGGATCCAAGAAAATTTGGATACCTAAGGTCACTTAAGTTTATTTTGTAGGTCTGCCTAGCATCCAAGAAAAAGGAAAATATGTGGTACATGGATAGCGGATGCTCTAGGCATATGACCGGAAAGACAACCTTCTTCATAACACTTGATGAATATGATGGAGGACTTGTTACCTTTGGTGATGATGCAAAAGGAAAAATAGTGGCTGTTGGGAAAGTTGGTAAAAACTTTTCTTCTTGTATAAATGATGTGCTTCTTGTAAATGGTTTGAAACATAACTTACTCAGTGTTAGTCAATTGTGTGATTTAGGTTTTGATGTTATCTTTAAGAAGTTTGTTTGTTTGGTTGTTTGTGAGAAAACTGGGGACATTTTATTTAAAGCCAAGAGATGCAACAATGCCTATGGATTAACTCTTGAGGATTTAAAGGAACAAAATGTAACATGCTTTACCTCTCTTGAATCTGAAAAATGACTTTGGCATAGAAAGTTGGGACATGCTGGCATGTACCAAATTTCTAAACTAGTCAAAAGAAATTTGGTTAGAGGAATTCCAAACATCAAGCTTGATAAGGATCTTACTTGTGATGCTTACCAATTGGGCAAACAAGTAAAATCCTCTTTTAAATTAAAAGATGGAATCTCAACCAAAAGGCCATTGGAAATGTTACATATTGATCTTTTTGGTCCTACTAGAACTCAAAGTTTGGGAGGTAAACATTATGGTCTTGTTGTGGTTGATGATTACTCTAGATTCGGTTGGGTACTTTTTCTTACTCATAAGAATGATGCATTTTATGCTTTTTCCACCCTTTGCAAGAAAATTCAAAATGAAAAGGATTTGAAAATTGCCCATTTGAGAAGTGATCATGGAAGAGAATTTGAAAATCAAGATTTTGAAAAATTCTGTGATGACTTAGGGATTTCTCATAATTTTTCATGCCCTAGAACGCCCCAACAAAATGGGGTGGTTGAAAGAAGGAATAGAAGCCTTCAAGAGATGACTAGGGCTATGCTATGTGAGAATGAAATTCCTAAATTCTTATGGGCTGAAGCTGTGAACACAACATGCTATATTTTGAATAGAACAATCATTAGAAAAGGGTTAAAGAAAACTCCTTATGAGCTATGGAAAGGAACCCCTCCAAATCTTAAGTACTTTTATGTCTTTGGATGCAAATGCTTTGTACTTAACAATAAGGAAAACCTTGGAAAATTTGATCCAAAATCCTATGAAGGAATGTTTGTTGGATATTCCACCACAAGCAAGGCTTATAGAGTTTATCTCAAGGAGCATAGGACAATAGAGGAATCCATACATGTTACTTTTTGTGATTCTAACTTAATTCCCAGTACTGTGATAGATAATGATTCAGATGAAGAAGGAGCTGGAACAAGCAAAGAAAATCCCAAATCTGTCCAGAATGAAGAATCTGCCAGTCTAGCTTTGTCTCGTCAGATTGAAGGAGAAACTTCCGTTTTGTATCCTGAGCAGGCACGAGCAACTGAAACAGTGAGACCACCAGAAGTTCATCAAAGCTCTACACCTGTCCGAAAGCCTAGAGAATAGAAGTCTATGAAGGGTTATCCTCATGACTTCATTATTGGTGATCCCTCTCAAGGAGTAACAACAAGATCATCCACCAAAAGGCCAACCGAACCTAGAAATTTTGCTCTCTTGTCACAAATAGAGCCCAACAATGTTAAACAAGCTCTTGAGGATCTATCATGGGTCAAAGCAATGCAAGAAGAGCTTGCTCAATTTGACAAGAATAAGGTTTGGACACTAGTACCTCATCCGGATGGTAAGAAGGTAACAGGTACTAAGTGGGTTTTTAAAAATAAACTTGGTGAGGATGGACAAGTTGTTCATAACAAGGCTAGATTAGTGGCCCAAGGTTACGATCAAGAAGAAGGAATTGATTTTGATGAGTCTTTTGCTCCGGTAGCTAGAATGGAAGCAATCAGGTTGCTTCTTGCCTATGCTGCCCATAAGGGCTTCAAAATGTTTCAAATGGATGTTAAGTGTGCCTTCCTTAATGGTTTTATTGATAGGGAAGTGTATGTGGCTCAACCCCCGGTTTTGAACATAAAGAATTTCCAAATCATGTTTTTAAATTAACTAAGGCTCTTTATGGTCTTAGACAAGCTCCAAGAGCTTGGTATGAAAGGCTTAGTGCCTTCTTGTTGGAAAATAAATTTCAAAGGGGTACCACCGACACTACTTTATTTATTAAAGCATCTAATAATGATATGCTCCTTGTTCAAGTTTATGTTGATGACATTGTGTTTGGTTCGGCCAATGTTTCCTTGTGTGAAGAGTTTGGAAAACTCATGACTAGTGAGTTTGAGATGAGTTTAATGGGAGAGCTTACTTTCTTTCTTGGCCTCCAAATTAAGCAAACTCCTAGTGGTACTTTTATTCACCAAGGAAAGTATGCAAAAGAACTTATCAAAAAATTTGGCCTAGAAAATTCCAAATCAATGGGCACTCCTATGCATCCTAATACTAAACTTGAAAAGGATGATGATGGCCAAGATGTGGATGAAACTAGGTATAGATGAATGATAGGTTCACTTATGTACCTTACCTCCTCTAGATCGGATATAGTCCAAAGTGTGGGTGTATGTTCAAGGTTTCAATCTCATCCAAAAGAAACCCACCTTACGGCTGTTAAACGCATCATTAGATACATTAAGGGAACTTGTAATTATGGATTATGGTATCCTAAATCTGATGACTTTTGTGCAGTAGGTTTTTGTGATGCAGATTATGCAGGAGATCGAGTGGATAGGAGGAGCACCTCCGGCATGTGTTGCTTCCTTGGAAGCTCACTCAACATGTGGTCAAGCAAGAAACAAGCCACAGTGGCTCTATCCACTGCTGAAGCCGAATATGTTTCCGCATCTGCATGTTGCTCACAATTAATTTGGTTAAAAACACAATTGGAAGATTACAAATTAAAAATCAATAGTATACCCTTATTTTGTGATAATATGAGTGCTATAAACATTTCAAAAAATCCGTAGGTTTGGACGAGATGAAAAATAATGGCATAATGGAAGAGCTGTGGTCAAGGGAGAGGCAACGCAGAATTCAAAATTTAATGGGCCCCACCAAAATTTCATGACCCCACCATAACAGTTTTGTTAGTTATCTCTCTATGCAAATAAGAATCTTCTTCCTTGTGTCATCATATCTTCTTGGAAGTGGTTATTGTCAAATCAAATCCCTCTCTCTATCTAATCCCTTGATTTAAGGAAACAACTTTTCAGTTTTAGATTTCTAAAGTTAAAAGGGAAATCATCTTTTTGGGTAATAACCACCCCATAATGGTCATTAACCGCCCACTAATGATCATTATTTCCATCATTCTCTCTCTCCAAGCCACATTTAATGTGTCACCCACCTTGCTTCTCTCCCACTCCACTCGGTTATCAACCACACCCTTTCATACTTCATTCCTCCATTACTATGAAAAAGAAAACCGCGCCAAGAAAGAGTGAAAGAATTCATCTTTCTCAAAAACCATCAACGCCTCAAACCCACACTCATATCCACATTCATTCAACCTCATCATCTTCTCCTTCACCACCATCCAAACAAACAACCACCATGAGAAAAAAGGTGATTGCTCACAAGAGTTCAGGCCGAGGCAAGAACAAAAAACCCGTAGTTGAAGAAGAAGAGCAAGAATCTCATACTTCTCCTACTCCTTCACCTCCACCCTCATCACCTAAGAAGACTACCCCTGGAAAAAGCTCAAAGAAGAATCAGGGGTTTGCACTAAATGACACGACTGAACCTCCAAACTTGGAATCCTTGGAATTCCGAGACAAGTATGGCAAGACTCACTCTCATTTTGATCCAAGCAGATTTAACTCTTGCACCTCTTTTGAGTTTCACAAAGAGGTTATGGAGAAACATCATTTGTGCACTACCTATCTTGTTAGCCTCGAAAATCTCAAGAGCACCAACATTCCCTCTCTGTTTGAACTCCTCAACTGGAAGCCTTTGCTCCTCATCAAAAAACCAGTCTACCCAGGTCTTGTTCGAGAATTCTATTCTAATATGCGACTCATTGACGGCACCCTTCATTCCTATGTCAAAAGGGTTCAAATAGCCCTTGATGCTGAGACAATTGGAGCAGCCCTAGGCTTCAAGGATGAAGGACCGCGAGCATATATGGTGGAGAAATGGGACACACAAGTTGGTGTTTCACACAATACTGTTCTCCAGCACATTTGCAAGAACCTCTCTGGATTGCATGGCACCATTCCAACCCACAAAGCCCTTGGACCAGTCAATTCCCTGCTTCACCGAATCATCACTCATATTCTGACTCCCGAAAGCGGCTCACACAACCGAGTAACATTTTCTGACTGTCTCATATTGTTTGCTTTGGTTACCTCTACTCCTATCTCCTTTGGTTATATTATGATTAGACACATGTGGGATTCTGTTAGAAGCACCAGAAAAGGCTAATCTGCCTTATGGTATGTTTTTAACTAGAATTTTTGAGTACTTTAAAGTTGATTTGTTGAATGAGAAGGTAGAAAACGATGTGTCTACAATCCGAGGTGAAGGAGCAACTAAGGAAACCAAAGGGCGAAAATCGGACAGTGAGCATGAAGGCAGGCCAGAATCTTCCAAAACAATCAGATCCATTCAATAGATTTTGGGAGAATTTTCAAACATGGCAGACATGATGTTTCGATCTCATAAAGAAGCCCGCAAGCAAGCTTATGAGAGTGAGAAAGCTTGGAAAAATTGCAAAGAAAGGGTCAACCTGATGCTGGAACATCTTAATAAGGATTTGGGAGATGAGAGTGGAGGAGACGCTGAGGAAGAAGATATTAACTTCTCTGATGATTAGTGACTATTTTTTACTCTGATATTGGCTTCATTAGGCTCAATCTTTTTTGTATAAGCATGACTTGATACTCACTGCTTTAGGATAATCTCTAGGATACTTTGATACACTTTTGCTATTTTATCTTGAACTTTTTGTTATGTTAATCATGATTTGTGCAGGTGCCCCTTTGATGACGAAAGGGGGAGGAATTTTAGGTTCAAAAAATTGAAATTGGAACGAAACAGGGGCTGGAAAAACAGGGGAACAAGGATTGAAATTTTCAATTTTTGAAAATTCATGATCACCCTTGTTCAAAGAATGCATGTTGTTATTGCATTGGTTTTATTATGGTCATTACTGCTTGAACTGCATTTTTTTTTGTTTATCATGATTAGTTTATTTGGCATTTGGTTTATAATGATTAATTTATTTTGATGCCTGGCTGCTGTTTCATCATTGATAAACTTGATGGATTAAAAATTTATTTTTGGCAGTTCCTTTAATTTGTGTAAAATATCAAAATTGCCTTGTTTTGTTCTTCAAATATTTTTCATCATGTTGATTTGCTCTGATATCCTAAACAGGAAAATGTTTGAAAAATATTTGGATATCTTTAGTTTGAGCAGTAAATCAGTTTATGATATCAAATGAGTTTTGATTATCAATTAAAACTGCTCATAAAACAAGCATTTAGCATTATAAAATTTGCTAAATAACATTGTTACTTGAAGCTTGATTTTAAATGTTACAGGTTAGTGCTTCCCTTGGTAAAATAAGCATACATCAAGGGGGAGCTATGTGACATTTAGAAAGGGGGAGAAATTCAAATTCAAAGGGAGTACTCTTTACTCAATCTTTAAATTTCTTTCCATTTCAATTTTAATAATGTTTGTCATCAAGGGGGAGATTGATGAGTTTGGAAAACTCTAATTTAATTTGATGATGAACAAACATTATTAAAATAATGTATTACAAAATTATTAATTTGAGTTTCATTAATCATATGTTAATTAATAATTTTGTGCTGCAGGTTTTGATATTGGGCTGAAAATAAAAAGGAAGTTGATGCAAGCCCAAATTAGAGTTGCCATTCAGCATTGCTACATGCTTCTTATCAAATGGCTGAATTGTTGTTTTTAATGGGCCAAACTCAATGATATTATAACCAAGCCCATACTTAATTTTTGAAAATGCTTTCCATGCTTGATCCGAAATCAATTTTATCAGGAAAGCAAATGTTAACCAAATGGGCCAGCTTTGATCATAATGTCACAAGCCCAAATTATATTAAGTGATAATTGGTTCCATTCTTGGTCTGAAACCAAGGAAAAATGAAAGCATAGTGCTTCCAACGGAACCAAGCCTCTAACCATGTGATGGATTTCAAAATCTATTACATTGTTAAATAATGCATGGGAACTATGAGAGAGAATATGAATGACTTTGATTTGATGGACATCATTGAGCTACACGTTACTCAGTAAAG
This sequence comes from Arachis duranensis, assembly GCF_000817695.3. Taxonomy (NCBI): domain Eukaryota; kingdom Viridiplantae; phylum Streptophyta; class Magnoliopsida; order Fabales; family Fabaceae; genus Arachis; species Arachis duranensis. The sequence continues at coordinate 97,528,807 of NC_029776.3, forward strand.
GGAAGTAAACATTTATTTTACTTTATCAAACTACCTTAGTTAATGTCCACATTCTCTTTCTTCTTTCTCTCACAACTCTTTCTCTCTTCGGTTATTACTCAGAAAACATTGGCAGCCATGGAAGCAAAAGTGAGCTACCAAAATGGAGAGAAAGCAAGCCTAAAGACCATCACAATGATGGCAAGAAAACATACTAAAATAAAAGTGAGCTGTGGCTAAGATACTTACCAAATGCGGTTAGATTTGGTGAGGCTATCTTGAGCCTTTCATGCTCAAAAATGGAAGAAGAAGATTCGGCCAGCTAGAGGAGATTCTTGAAGCATGGCTTGTCTTTGATTCTGCTCAACCACCACAGGGAGTAGCTAGAGTGGCAAAGTGATGGTTGAAGGCAGAGATTGAAGCAGATGAAGTCATTATCATCATGAGGCATCAAGGGCCAGAAATCCATCTTGGAGAGGAAGCCAAGGATGGAGAGCCCGGATTGATGAAGGGTGATGATCAAGAAAGGACTAGAGGTAATTGCATGTTGGTTAATGCATGGTTATCTCTTCTCTCTCTGTGTGGCCGAACCGGTTCTGTGTTTGTTGAAGGAGGAAGAAGTTGGTTCGATTTTGGCTTCAAGTGTGGAGGCTTTCCTCTTCTTTAAAAAGGGGGAACAACCATTGTTTGAAGCAAGGAGAAAATTTGAGAGTGCAAGGCACAGAGTTCTCAGAGCTACCTGAGCTAACAGTTTTCTCTTCTCCTTCAATGTATTCTGTTCTGTAGTTTTTCTGTTTAATTTTGTCATGTCTTGAGTCTCATGGAAAAAGGCAAACAGTGAGGTTTGTATGAAAAAGTCATAGAGCGGGAAAAAGGCAGAGAGTGCAAAAAGACTGGATGTAGGCTGCACTGCACTTAGCAGCCGAACCAGGATATATCTGGGTGCAATCTTCTTCTCTTTCTACTCCATTTCTGTTTTCTACTACACAGGAGCAAAAGCCAGAATTATCTCGTGCCAAGTGACGAGACAAAACAAAAAGTCTCGTGGCAAGGGACGAGACAAAACAAAGTTGCTCGTGTCCAGTGACGAGCAAAAACAGAAAAGTTTTCTCTGAAGGTCAGCAAGTGTTAGCACCAGAAAAGGGGGCTAAGATTCAACCCCACTTCTCTTGGCCACTGAAACCATCAGAATGTTTCTATGGAAGGTAGTGCATAGAATTTTGCCAGTAAACACGAATCTGCATCAGCAGAGAATTACAACGATGCCCACATGCAGCATATGCTAGAAAGAGGAGGAGACAATTGAACATGCGCTACTTTTGTGCCCGTGGACTAGAGCAGTGTGGTTCGGATCCAATATTCAAATTGTTCCAACGGCCTATAATGTAAGATCTTTTGGAGAATGGATAATGGACAAAATCAGAAGAATAAAGGCTGAAACAGGGAGCGAACAAGAGAAAATTTTATGCAATCTAGGATGTATTTGTTGGTGCATTTGGAAAGCAAGAAACCAGCATATATTCTAGCAAACAAAAATTAGCCCACAAAAGGTATTAATCCAATTAGAACTATTAACAGCAGAATTTCATAAGGCAATACAGGAGTCCAGTAAAGCAAACATTCCAGATACAAGCAAGGGCGGAGTGAAAAAGAGAATTACCTGGAGACCGCCGCCAAAGAATAGGTTGAAAGTGAATACGGACGCACCTTTCCATAGGGACACTAGTACAGGAGCTCTAGCAGCGGTAGTAAGGGACTGGCAAGGAAAAGTCATCACTGGAATAACAGCAACATTCAAGACAATATCACCATTAACAGCGGAGGCTCAAGCATACAGAGAAGCACTCATACTTATTAAGAATCTTCAGATATCCAGTTGCATAATCGAAACTGACAGCTTACCTCTGGTTCAGACAATCAAGGCTAGAACGCCCATAGTTGAAGCAGATACAATCATTCGAGATATTCTCCAACTGCTGGAAGAGACTCCAGATGTGGGAGCTACCTGGACTCCAAGGGATGGCAACAAACTAGCTCACCAACTGGCAGCGATGGCAGCGGAGAATATTCTTGGGAGACAGTGGACAATGAACCCACCTATTCAAGTTAGAAATATAATCAGATCAGAAGCAACTCTCGCAACAATTCAGCATCCTCAAGACATACAAAATCAAGGAATACAGGATCTAGCCAACAACAGTTCCGATTCAACCACCCATCAACAAATGCAAATAGAAGAGAGGTTACCAGGAGGGATGGAAACGGAAACCCGAGACAAGCCATCAGCGAAAACCAGGGAACAGCATCGCCCCAAAGCAATGCACCCACCAACTAAGGACAGCCACAAGATAGTCTCCAATAGAGCAAATAAGGATCGAGGAGGAGGCGTTGTCAGTCGGGCAGAGATACACAATGCGGTAAGCCGGAGAGGGGGAAGCGATGGTCAACTGGAGGATTCGACGGTGGTTGCAAGGCAGATCCGATTGAAAGCTAAAGAAGGAGGAGCAGCGCCCGAAACGAGATTCGGAGGGAGGAGAGGGGAAGCAGATCAGGTAGTGTGGAGCAACAACGGCTTAATTCAGCACAAAACACTAAGGACTAGAAACGACATAGGCAACGGGAGAGGAGGAGCTCCGAATCATCAACATGCACCATCGCTGAAGGAGACGAATACAGAGCTGGATAGCTCGCGGTGAAGGAGGGAGAAAACCAGGCAGAGGCGTTGAGGGTTAGGTAGTATCCGGGTCGGGCGCGGGTCTAGGTTGGATGCGGGTCTATTAGCTTCAGGTGCTTGGGCCGGGTTGTTTGGCTGGCCCAAGGCCACATCCAAAAAAAAATTCTAAAAAAAAAAGTTTAAGGATTCTTAGGTTTAAGTTCTTTCTATCATCGACCCATTTTGTTAAACATATGGCACATTCAAATTTACCGGATTTAGATCTTTTAAAGTTTGAATTTTACTTTAGAGAGTAAAGTGTGATTTCTCAGCATTGATTTCATGGATGAGACCAAAAATAAATATAAAAGAAAAACTATTCAAGAGTAGAAGATCACACTCTACTCTCTCAAGTGAAATTCAAACTTTAGAGGATCCAAATCCAAATTTACCACTCTCTTTTTCATATATTCTTAGACATCTCTAAGCCTCTAAGTGACACCAAACACCAAATGAATTAAAATATTAACTCTTATGACTTGATTTCACTCCCTATCAACCAATTAATATATATGAACTTCAATCAAAGCCCAAGTAAGCTAATTACAATTGCCAATGAGTAATAGCTCAAATGACATAGTCTTCCCATACTCATTAAGAGGTTGCGAGTTAAAATCTCCTATCTTTGGTAAAAAAAAAAAAAAGCTAATTACAATTAATTATACATTCATCAATTAACAAACTTATAAATAATTTAAAGCGAGTTATAAGGTACAAATACGAGGTAAAAATATTTCCCTTGAATAAATGAGGTATTGACATTTGGATACTTATTTTTGTAGAAGCTGCAAGGTTACCAGTGGATGTCAGAGCCTGTCGGATATGACTTTAGATGGAGTCGTATCGGTACTATTCTGTTGAGCCGATCCATTGCAAACGGTGTACTTAGGGAGTGGGCTCCGTTTTATTGTTTGGCTTGTTTTTGTCAATAATGAATCGTAGTTATATAAGTGTGGGCTTATTACTGGATTGGTCAATCATAATTCTTGACATCTATTTGGATCTACTAATATGCATGTAAGTGTTTAGGCGTGAATTGAATGTGCAAATTGTTAGAAATAAAGGACTAGTTTTTCCTCCCAAATAATTAATGTATTTTATATTATTATTTTTACTACTATAATAATATTAATAATAATATAAAATATATATTATTATTTATGTAATAAATTTTAATTATTTTTAATTATTTCATAGTGTATGTTATTTAACTCGTGTAGGAAAAGAGAGTGTACATTTTAGAAATTGTGTATGCTACATATACATTAAAATCAGCCACCAAAATCAGCCACAGTATAAATACATATTGAAATACAAAATACACATTAAAAATAAATTAATCCACATATGTATTTATATACAAATACATTGATGGCTAATTTTAGTATATGAATAACATTTTTATTTAGAAATAGAGAGAGGAGAGTGTCATTTAGACATCTAGTATAGAAGTATCATTTTCTCTATGGTAAAATATAAAGTTGACATGGTAAATTAATATGATAAATTATATACGTAATAAATGTAGTTGTTTTGAGGCTTACCTAAAACCAAGATGATTTGACCTTAAAGTAGGGGTCCAGACGCCTTCAAGTGCAATGTCTAAATACTTCTCTTACAGGAATGAAGCTGTTCGAGTTCTTCGTGAGGAGGTGTGGGGTGATACCTGCAAGGGATTCTGATGCTTAAATTAGCAAGGGTTTTAGACAGATTTTTATATAGAGAGTTGAGAAATCCCTAAGATGGAAAGAATATTTATATAGTTGGATGAGTGACCGAGTGGCCACTCTTGTAAGGTTCCCTTCCATTCTAGTGGGTAGTTATCTTCTCCTTTTTTCTAGGAGTTGTTTAGATATCATATTTGAATATATGAACATATTTATATGTGCAGTTAAGATTCTGCATACCAGGTCGGTTTTCGTCAGGTCAGCCGCACTGATAAAGTGAATTTGGTCTTTATATCTAGCCTTTGTCTATTTTTTTGGGCCTGACTTTGAGTTTTGGGACAGAGTATGAATAATAGTCAATATATTATGTTGTATTTATTCAATGTAAAATATAAATTGAACAAAGTAAGGTCTATAATATTCTTTAACCACAATTTAAAAAATCTAAAAAAAATAAAAGTATCTATAATTGTATTATTAATATGTCAATTTTGAGCTAAACTTTACATTAATTGTTTTTGTTTATTGTGATAATGAAAAATAAAAATTGTGTATAATTTACAACTTAAAAATTTATAAATAATGAATAACAACCTTTTAAATTGTATTAATCCTATTTTATATTTAAGATGTAAAATTTTAAACACAACTATCGTGACCATAAGAGAAATAAAAATAAATAATATTTTAAAATTTTTAATAAAAACACCCAAACAAATAAATTCTCAAACTCAGAATCTAAGTATCATGTAAGCAAAAAAATTCTCTATTTTGTATTACTATTATTATTGTTTCGAAGATTATTTGAAACTGGTTACTTTCTGGTTTGAATGTGAGGTTCAAATGCTTTTTGAATGGTCTGTCTAAAAAAATTCTTTGTTTATATTANTGATATTTAAATATCTAATCACATTAATTAGTTGATATAATTAATTCATCGTAATAAATTATATTTAATAAAATAAAAGAAAAAAAATCAAAAAACACTATCAAAAGTATATTACATCAACTTTATTAAATGTACAAACTCAACTTTTTATATAATAAAATAGACCGAATAAATAGATTAAAAGAATTACTTCAAACACACCAAGTATCTAGGGTTCTATGCAACTACTCTCATGTGTTTTTGACCCTTCTATTAACTAGGGTTGTAAATTATTTTTCTCATTTTTTTCTTTTCATTGCATTTCGGTAGAAATAATAGCTCTTTATTTTTCTCACAGGAAAAATTCACCAATAACAACCACATAATTCCTTCTCTCTATTAGTCCGTTACAAAGCCCCAGACTCCATCAACATTTATCAACACCAAACTCATATTTCATAAGAAGTTTTTAGAGTTTATAAAATTGGGTAAAATAAACATTAAAAGAAGAATGAAGTCCAAATTCCTCTTCAGAAGTCCGTGTCTAAAAGCTCCCACTAACGTGACAAAAAAAAGCAGCTACCACTAACAGAGCCCAAGTGATACATATACCATTACGAAATCAACACGGCTCGCTACACTCCTTAAAGCCACTTGAACCGACTAACATCTGACACATTACTTCCTTCGCAGATTAGGTGTCCGTCAAATAATTTGCAATTCAGAACATCTATAAATTTGTACAGATTTACATCTGTACCATAGAGCAACTCATAAGTTAATATCTAATAAGCACATTAATAAAGTATCCAAATTGTACATTTACATTAATCAATATAAACATGTAAAATGGCCTTAACAAAAAAAAATATATAGAACCAAAATGTTACTAGGCAAAAACTAAATAAAATTATATTAATTTATATTAATAATTAATTTTAAATTTTTTAAATTTAAAATTTAAAAATTTAAAATTAATTAAGTAAACATAATTAAAACCTATAAAAGCCTTTCTTCTTCTCTCACACATTAACCTACCCACCTCCAACAATCACACACACCTCTCTCTCTCTCCAATACTGTTGGAAGCTCTTTGCGACTTCCATGCTCTTTGCGACGCTCTCAATAAGCGCATCCAAGACAACTGCTTCAACACGAGGAAGAGGTAGATGCCGAGGTCAACGCCGGCAAGTTTGGCGGTGGCGGAGAAGTCAGCGAGGACGTCTCCAGTGCCGGCCTTTCAGCGAGAGGAGCGGGCGAAAATCTCTATGGCTATGGCAACTGTGAGGGCTGCTGGAGCCACTCTCGAGATTATTAACCGAATTAGTTTGTTTGAATTGTTTGTGGAAGAGGATATCTTAGTGTTATTTTGGCATTATTGGAAAATTAAATTCGTCTCTGTGCATCTCAAAGTAGTGATTATGATTGCCGATGAACCCCTACTATCTCCAAAAAATTGAATTTGTTTCTTACAGGTTAGGGATAGTATGTGCTTCATTGAAGCAGTTTTGAGGGAACCGGATAAACACATTGTTGTACTGGCAGATGCTTATTTCTTTCCACCTAGCGTTTGGGAGGGGCAATATGGGAAGTGGCGGAGCCACTGAATAACAACAACAACAATATGGGAGTAATAGTCCATCTTCAAAAAACATTCATTTAATATGAAAAAAAACATCCTAATACTTAACAAAAGAAACATTTAATTATATTTTAGCAAAAATAATTAAATATCTATAAAATTTTTCAAAAATATATGAAATTCTTAAAGAAATAGAGACATTTACATTTGCAATACAAAAAAATTCGAAAAATATATAAAAGAACATCCATTTAGTATGAACAAGAAACATTCTGATACTTAGCAGAAGAAACATCCATATATATTAACTCGTAGAAATTTTGAATTCACCCAAAGGTATTTAGCTAATTTTTTGCTCATACCCTTTTGGTTCCCTAGCATTGCTCTAACAAAAAAATATAAAATGGCATGGAGAGATGAAAAGAGGGTTAAAGAAACGGCCACATCCACAAATTTAAAGAATTTAAATCTCAAGACAAGTTCTCGAATTTCTTAAATTCCTGAGCTAGCTCAAAAGATCTAGCCACCCATATCCAGTAATTACAAAGTTTCATAAAATTAAAACTCTACCAAAAATTAACAAAAGGGATTAAGAGAGCAACTAAATCAGACAAGAAACCGCGAAAAATAGTTGTTTCTAAGAGGGAAAAAAAAAAGAAAAACTAAACTCTAGAAAAAAAAAAGAGATAAAAACTTAAAAAAGAGGTCAGAGCTTCTTTTTATAGAAAAACATGAATATAAACCTAAATGATCACTAAATATTTTTAACCTTTGTCCTATGAGTATTTTTAAGCTCTTTCAAACTTCAATTTATCCATTTGGTGTCCTTCTTAGATTGATTAACTTCAATACCTAAAAAATATTTTAAAGGACCTAAATCTTGATTCTAAAATGTTGATGTAAAATTGATCTAATTACAATAATTTAGAGATAAAATTTTCAGTGAGAACAATATTATTAACATAAACCAGAAGGATAGATATTTCAGCACCAATAATTTTGACGAACAGACTATAATAAAAAAAGTATGTTGATATCCATGAGAGAGCAATAGGTTGAAGAGTTTTTCATATCACATACGATTTGATTGACGTAAGCTATGTAAAGATTTTAACAGTTTGCAGCACTGATTCGGCTGATTAGGTGCAATACCAGGAAGGAGAATTATATAGACATCTTCTAATAAATTTTCATGCAAAAAGACATTATTGACATCTAGTTGATGTATCGGCCAATGTTTCATTGATGCCAAGGCCAAAACCAATCTAATGGTTGTAAGCTTAACAATAGGAAAAAATATCTCCAAGAAATTGATTCTTTTAGTCTAAGTGAGAAGGAGGTAGAGGGAGTAATGGGCGTTATGTGAAAAGATGAATTTTTGAGGACTTAGTATGATGGTGTTCGAAGATTGAGGTGAGGACGACAGAGACGTATTGTTAATTGGAGATTTGACTGTTTGTGAAGGGCATGAAGGAGGTGATATGTTGTGCATAACTAAGGGAGGAGATAGGGAAGAAATTGGGTGAAGTGGGTCAATGGGCAAGGTATTGGCTCCTGTTGGAAGACTAATTTGGTATGGCACGTGAGTGTCTGAATTATGTGTGGGCTAAGGTGTGAAAATTAGACTTGGTGGGTTTATATGTGAGATGTTTTGTTGATCAAGGGAAAAGACATTTCTTAAATGATGTTTTTGGAGATTTTAATTTTTTTATCTTCTAAGATATAAAAAATATATTATTTAATTCCATCTTTAAAACCAATAAATACAACGTTTTTACTTTTTTGGATCAAATTTTGAGTGATTTGTCATAAGAGTAAAAACATAACACAAACATCTAAATACTTTTATATCATTGTAATTGGGTGGATAATTGAATAAAATTTTAAATGGAATTTGAAAATTTAATGATGAAGAGGGAACTTTATTAATTAAAAAGACTGCATGATTAATAGTATAAGACCAAAAAGATAAAGGTAAATGGGATGAAAACATAAGGACACAAGTCACATTTAAAATATGTTGATGCTTACGTTCCACTCTTTCATTTTGTTGGAAAGTTTCAATACAACTCTGATAGTGAATGATTCAATTCCTTTAGAAGAATAAAAATCATGTAAAAAAAGACTTTGTCTTAGGTGGGAAAAGGTATACTAAGGATCTTGGTGGTCCAAATAAAAAAAAATTAAAAAATAACATAATAAATTACTTAAGTACCATCATCTTCTTTCTCTTGTTTTTCTTCATAATAATAACCACCATCACTTGTTTTTCTTCATAATAATAACCACCATCACGCCGCTTGCTGTATCTTTGTTTTTCTTTCTAACAATAGCAATCACCACAGTACGTACAAGTTACAACCAACATTATTAACAATATTATTACTAATTATTGTTTGTCCGTTTTATATTGTTAGGACAAGGTTTCTTCGCTCAATTCCAATGCTCCACAATCATAGATTTCATAGATTGGTTTGAGATAAAAACAGTGGTAAAAAGTAATAATTAATTTCTATACAATTTTTAACACCAAACTGAACTGATCTTTGATGATTGGGTTGTGCCATTGTTAAATGGTAACTAATATACAATTTCAATGCCTTGCTAGTTGCCACTTCATAGATCCAATATGTTGTATTCTAGACTAAACCTCAATAAAGGACGAATTCACTTGGTCAAAAGTGCTATGGATACTTCATACCCATGATATGTAAGTGATGCGTGTTATTTTTTATAGGAGCTTCTATTTTTGCTTCAAATTTTACATTAATTAAAGAAAAATATTGATAATTATATCTAATTTACTATCAGAAGAGAGATAGCAAAGTGGATGATAGGATAAAAGGGGAAGAAATTGAGAAAAAAGAATAAAAAAATAAAATCAAAATTTTACAAATGTTGAATAATTTATTTATATTATTATAATTTTTAATATATAATAATTATTTAATCTAAACCACTCATCACTATTTTTTAATGGTTAAGATAAAAGATTTTATTTGGACCACTAAGATCCAAATATACTTTCACCACCATAGAACCAGCCGTAAAAGAAATTCTGGCCCATTATCTGATCGGATATATTTAACTTTAGTGTTAAATTGAGTTTTAATTAAGGCAATAAAATTCTTTATATAATTTTGAACGCCTTCTTTTGATTTTAATAAAACAACTCATGTAAATTTACTAAAATCATCAACAATAATAAGAAAATATTTGTAATTATGAACGGAAGTTTGATGAAATGGTCTATAAATATCAAAATGCAATAAATTAAAACTTGTACTTACTTTATTAAAGCTCGGAGAAAATGAAAATTTTTTTGCTTAGAAAGATGACAACTATCACATGCTTCATCGTGGTGTAGGAAATTAAAGTGATATTGTATATGCAAAAAATTAAGTATTTTTTCATAGAGATATCCTAAATGAAAATGCCATAGATTTGTGTGGGTGATAGGTAATAAATTGATGGTATTTATGGAATGTGAAATAGGCAGATTATTCTTGGTAAAGAATTTGTAGAGAATGTACAATCCATCTCTCATTCTACTCAAACCAATCATGCTTAAATTGCTGGCTTGTATTTTGCAAAAAAATATGAAAGTGTGAGTTTACAATTAAGGGAAGAAGTGAGTTTAGAAATGGAAATAATATTAAAATTAAAGTGAGGTAGGTAAATAACATCATGAAGAATTAAAGATGGTAAAAATTGTATGACACTCTTATAAAAACATGTGACTTGAGTGAGGGCTTGATTGTTGCGTGTGTTTTGCTTGGATTGTCTGTAGTCTGTTACTATTAGATTAACCAGTTTGTTTAGCAGCCTTTGTTGACTCTCTTTTAGTGAGTTACTCCCATTTTTTTCAGATCTTATTCCTTCCCCAACTTTACCTTTGTTTTCCTGACTGTCACTGATCCTTATCCCCATGGTATCAGCTCTTATCCAAGTTACAAGGCCTTTGGATTTTTGTTTGCTCCCATCTTCTTTTTCTTCTGCCACTTCACATGTTCCTTCATCATGTCCCAATCTGCCATAGAAATAACACAGAATATGGAGCTTTTCATACTTGAAATCCACCCAAACTATTCCATCTTCCTTGCTTCCTTTGTTTGTTCCTCTCTTGATTGGTTGGTTTACATCTATCCTCACTTTCACTTTGATAAATAGCATCTGTCCATTACCTCCATCATATAGGTTGCACTCTAGGACTTTCTCTGTCATTACTTTAGCTTCCAACCCAGTTTTTTTGTTTTACAGTCCTTCGGTATATTCCAGATCTGGACATTTACCTCTGGTTTAGTGAACTCTATTTCTTCTGGATTTATGTTCCTCTCCTATTTCTCCATTATCAGCCACGAGTTCCTAAATATCCATAGACTTTCTTTTAGGACTCTCTTCATGTCTCCTTCTTTCTTGAAGAAAAACTGGTAGATTTTACTTTAGATTTCTTTCATCTGAAAACCCTCAGGTTTCCTCTATATATTGTACATTTCATTTTAAACCCAGTTAGGGTTGATAATCTTCTCGATCAATAGCTTTCTCATAATACTATATTTGTATTTTTGGACTTCTTCAATGATGCCATCTTTATCGTATATAACAAATGATTCTTCCTTTTTTTCATATGTATCTTTTGGCTTTGGATTTTCTGTTTTATTTACTAATATAGATGCTTCTATTGCAGGCTTTCATCAGCACTTGGTGCAAAAACACCATTGAGTACAATTGAATCTGGTTCACAATAGTATATATGGACTTTCTATCACTACCTTTCACGTTTCTGTTAGATGTTATGTCCTAACAGAGTAACAGAGATAGAGAAAAAAACTTGCATTAGACTATTAGTTATTATTTATTAACCGTATCTGTATATGCTAGCCGGAGTAACTGAGATTTGAATTTGAAAATTATAAACATAGAGCAAAAACTATAAACAAAATGTTATTGAAAAACAAAATTTGAATTTGAAAATTATAAGCATATTATTTAATTATTCAAACTCACAAGAGGTTTTGATGCATTCTGTAGCCATTATTATGGCCTTATTGGGAAGTTTTATGGTGGCTAAAGGGGGATGGAGGTTGACCCATCAATACATTTTTGACCTTTGGCAAAGAGGATTATAAAAGAAGGTTTGTTGATTAGCTTCGAAAACAATAATGGTGCGGTAATTCATGGATTGTTATAGGAAAGTAGACACCAAAAAATGAAGCTGGTGCTATAGGTCTTGACTTGGACAAAAAAATAACCGGATAAGACATAAGACCATATTAACAAGACAAGCAAAAGAATAATAGATGTTAGAGAATCATTAGCATCAATTAAGATCAATTAGTATCGTCTATATTTATGTAGTATATCTGTATATTAATTATAGGATTCTATGCCTTTATTACTCTGATTCATTTAGCACCTATAAATACCTCTTGTATATTGTACCTTTTGCACACAACTCAATAATACACTTTTCACATCATTCTCTCAGTCTCTTGTTTCTATCATGGTATCAAGAGCTTAGGTCCTTTTTTTTTCAATGAATATTAGTTCATAGCCCCTTTGTTTTTTTTCTTGTCGGCAGTGCTCTTTGGCCTCCTTTTTCGTTCTCTTTTTGACGCTTTGGTTCGTCACCCCCATAACCCTTTTGTTCGTCTTGTCGCCGTGATTCCAACGCATCCAGAACCGTTGCCATCCGCCGCCAGACGCGCCGCCAAAAGCCGCTGCCACGACCAGGTTGCTCTTCCTTCTCGCTTCCACCCGTGCCTCTTTGCTCGCCTTTTTTGACCTGTTTCCGACGCTTTGGTTCGTCACCTCCGGCACCGTTGTGTTCTTCTCGTCGCCAGCTTTCCAACGCCGTCGAGATCGCCGCCATACGCCCCCGGACGCGCCGCCACGCGCCGCTGGAAGATCGCTGTCCACCTCTATTGATTCTCCCCCGAGATGCTTCAGTAGCCGTTGGATCTTGCTATTGATCCCACGATTCTGAAGCCGCCACGTGTCACGCCACCAGCCTTCCCTGCGACCCGCGCACCCGC
>NC_029776.3:97541696-97549043 GCF_000817695.3 Arachis duranensis
GCTCGTCCTCCTCGTCCTCTCACGGGCTGCCACGTGTCTCCGTTGCCCTGACGTGGCTGCTGACGTGGCGCTGATGTGGCAGACAAGTGGGACCCTCCCTAAGGTTTTTTGGTGAGCTCTTTCCGATTTTGCCATCCGTTTCCTCATTTTTCTGCTCCGAAATTGCAGTTTTTCTCTCCTCTCCTTGTTCTCTATGACTACTTTTATGGAAAAGTCAGATGTTTTTGCTGCCACAGACAGAAAGGGGGCCTTCTGTCGCAACTGTAACCGTTTCGGGCACCCGTTCTCCAGCTGTCCCTCTGTTGAATGTCGCACATGCCACCAGAAAGGGCATATTAGCTACCATTGTTCACAGTTGTTCTGCCGTTATTGCAAGCTCTCAGGACATTTGCTTACTACCTGTCCTACTCGTCCACCACGTCCTGCGCCTGCTTCTGCTGTTGCTGCTACTACTGAACCTACCACCTCTGCACTTTTCAACCCGTCTCCTGTCTCTCTATTTGATATTGCATCTCTTCTACAGCGTCTTCTCTCTGTTTCTGGTAATACCCCTGCTGCTTTATCAAGCCCTCCAGGTACTTCTAAATGGTACTTTGACTCGGGTTGCTTTAATCACATGTCTCCGTTGCGTAATATTTTCTCGTCCATGTCTGCATCTACAAATGGACCTTCTGTCAATACTGCAAATGGCTCCCTCTTGCATGCAACACACAAGGGTTCTATATCTCAGTCATCTCTTAATCTTCCTGATACTTACTACATTCCCAAATTAAACTTCAATCTTATTTCTGTTGGTCAACTTGTTGATCTGGGTTTTGACGTCACCTTTTCTGTTTCTGGTTGTCGTGTACAGGATCCTCGGACGGGACAGATCATCGGGACTGGACGTAAGGTCGGAAGGTTGTTTGAACTCGAAAGTCTTCATATTCCTCCTGTACCAAATCTCTGTGCTGCTTCTTCTCCCTCTACCCTTCACTTATGGCATCAACATCTTGGCCACACCTCCTTAGGAAAACTACGTCCTCTTGTATCTCAGAGTGTTTTAGGTCAGGTTCCGAATGAATCTTTTGACTGCATTTCTTGCCAAACTGCCAAACAACCTGCTTTATCTTTTCACAATAATTCATCTCTTGCTTTCTCTCCTTTTGATCTCATTCACTCTGATATTTGGGGCCCCGCTCCCACTGCCTCTATGGGCGGAGCTCGATACTTTGTCGTTTTTATTGATGATTATTCCCGTTTTACTTGGGTTTATTTGATGACTAATCGCCATGAGTTACCTCAGATCTATATCAACTTTGCTACTATGATTAAAACTCAGTTTTCCAAAGCCATTAAGGTTTTCCGACGTGATAATGCTATGGAATACCGTGATTCCAAGCTCTTAGCCTTTCTTGCAGAACAGGGTACTCTGTCTGAGTTTTCTTGTCCTGGTACGTCTCAACAAAATGGTAGAGCTGAACGCAAACACCGTCACATTCTTGACTCCGTCCGTGCAATGCTCCTTTCCTCCTCGTGTCCTGAGCGTACTTGGGGTGAAGCCGTTCTTACTGCTGTTCATGTTATCAATAGACTCCCTTCTTCTGTTCTTGGTAATGTTACTCCCTTTGAGCGTCTTTATCATACCCCTCCAGATTACAGTTCTCTTCGAATTTTCGGTTGTGTATGTTTTGTTCTTCTTCAGCCTCATGAACATAGTAAACTTGAACCTCGGGCTCGTCTGTGTTGTTTTCTTGGTTATGGCACTGAACACAAGGGTTATCGTTGTTGGGATCCTCTTTCTAAACGTATTCGTATATCTCGTCATGTTGTCTTTTGGGAGCACCACATGTTTTCTCGGTTCTCATCCTTTGAGTCGATTCCTACTACTCAGTCACCTTTGTTTACTAATCCCAATGTTGATCTTTTTCCTAGTGATGATTCTACAGGTTCTATCTCGAGTGACCCTCCACAGCCTCCTGTTCCTCCGCCTTCTCCATCTCCCGATGATTCCAGACCGGACGATGATCCGGCTCCTACCGTCATGCCTCCGCCTCCCGCTCGTTCTTCTAGGGTACGGAATCCACCTCCTCATCTTCTTGATTACCATTGCTTTTCTACTATTCTTCATCAACATGAACCTAAGACATTCAGAGAAGCCTCCTCAAACCCAAATTGGCAACAAGCAATGCAAGAAGAATTACAGGCGCTTGAAAAAGCACACACTTGGGATCTGGTTGATCCTCCTTCTGATCAGGAAGTTGTGGGTAGTAGATGGGTATACAAGATCAAGACTCGCTCTGATGGCTCTATTGACCGTTATAAGGCCCGCTTGGTTGCTCAAGGTTGTACGCAAGAGTATGGTATTGATTATGAAGAGACTTTTGCCCCTGTCGCTCGCCTTACGTCTGTTCGAGCTCTTCTTGCCATTGCCGCGGTTAAAAAATGGTCTCTCAGTCAGATGGATGTGAAGAATGCATTTCTTAATGGAGATTTAAAACAGAAGGTCTATATGAAACCCCCTCCGGGTTATTCTTATCCTTCTGGCAAAGTTTGTCTCCTTCACAAAGCACTCTATGGACTTAAGCAAGCACCTCGTGAATGGTTTGACAAGTTCAGCACTACCATATGCAGTCTTGGTTTTACTTCTAGCCCTCATGAGAATGCGCTCTTCATTCGTAAAAGCGAACGTGGAGTTGTTCTTCTACTTTTGTATGTTGATGACATGATAATCACTGGGGATGATGTTGATGGTATCTCTGCTCTCAAGGCCTCACTTCACAGTACCTTTGAGATGAAAGATCTTGGTTCTCTCAGCTATTTTCTTGGTCTCGAGGTCATCTCCATCGATGATGGCATCTATCTCTCTCAGGCTAAGTATGCTTCAGATCTTCTTGCTCGTGCTGGGATTACAGATAGTCGCACTGAGTCTACTCCTCTTGAGCCTAATGTTCGATTTACCCCTATGGATGGCACTGTTTTGGATAATCCGACTCTCTATCGACAGTTAGTTGGCGGTCTGGTCTACTTGACTGTCACCCGACCCGACATCGCCTATCCGGTTCATGTACTCATCCAGTTCTTGTCAGCTCCTCGTACTACTCACTATGCGGCAGTTCTACGCATTCTTCGCTACATCAAAGGCACTCTCTTTCATGGTCTTTATTTTTCTGCCCATTCCTCTTTGTCTCTTCAGGCTTACTCCGATGCTGATTGGGCTGGTGATCCCACTGATCGTCGTTCTACTACTGGTTACTGTTTGTTTCTTGGCGACGCTCTCATTTCTTGGCGTGCTAAAAAGCAAACGTTCACTGCTCGCTCAAGCACAGAAGCTGAGTACCGTGCCCTTGCTGACACCACTGCTGAAGTTATCTCGGTTCGTTGGCTTCTCGAAGACTTGGGTGCTCCTCAGTCATCCCCTACTGATGTTTTTTGTGATAACCGCAGTGCATAGAAATAATAAAAAACCTGACAAAAAAAATAGAAAAGAATAATAGAAAAATAATTTGTCATTGTAGAATAAAAAGGAATAATATAGCAAAAACTGTAAACAAAATGTGATTGAAAAACGGAATTTGGATTTAAAAATTATAAGCATATATATTACTTAATTCAAACTCATAGGATTCTTCAAACTCATAGGATTCTTCAATTCTTTTATATATATATATATATATATATAAGTTGTTTATCTAATCCTAATTTATTTTATTTTAATTTATATGTTAAAAATTTTAATTTTAATTTGGTATTGAATAAAAGTTCGGTTGGGATTGAGTTGAAGCATATTCCATAGCCAGAGTCAATCATGAAACTTATCCTTTAATCCTAAGTTGTCAAATTGCTTTTGTCTTACTATCGAAGAAATTAGAAAAGGAATTGTCTTAATCATATCGAGTGCGAATGATTGATCAAAATACACGAGAAAATTTATGCATGCTATTATAAAAGATAGAAGTAATTTATTAATGTGATGAAATTATTTATTCTAAAAAAGTGAAATTGTTAAATTTATTTTAAACTTTCTAATTATAAAATTGTTTTAAAGATATAAATGATAATTTTACCCAAATTTAATATTAAAAATCACAATATTAAAAAGAGCAAATGTTAGGGTTTAAGGTTATTAAGATTGTAGAAAAAAGTTGCACGTGAAAAACCTAAAATGTGAAAAATATTTGAAATATAAATGAAATCTCAATTCTGTATTTTCATGGTTATTGATTGAAGTTTGTGACTTTTGAGGGACACTCTTTTTCCTACCATGTCAACACTCAACAGGATGTGCATGCGTTCAATTGAGATAATTAAATTATCATTAATTACGTGTATTTATTTATTTAAGAGCAGTTTTATTTACTTATACAATTTAAACAACACTAAACTTTACTTTTATATTAAGATGTATGCTTTTCGATTTGGACAATTATTTTTAAATCAAGGGATTAAATTATGGAATATATGTAGGTATTCCATTATTCCTTTATAATCATTTATTTAAGTTTTTCATCTCGTAATATATGTTTCACTCTATTTTTATATGCTAATTGAGTGTTTTTAATTTTGTTCTCGGACAAGTTTTTTTAAGAAATTGAATCATATTATAGAGAAAAAGATAAATATATAGATTTTTTACTTTTTAACTTGAACATAAATAAGTTTTTTGGAGTGACTTAGATGTTTTGCGTTTTAAAAAATAAAAGATATTTTTGTATTTTCAATTAGTCAATAATTTATTTATGTTCTAATTAAAAAATTAAATACTTAATTATCATTTTTTTAATTATAATGTATTTTTTTGTTTTAAATTTTGTGTTGTATACTAAAATTTATGTAGGTAAATTTATTTCTCATTATTTAGTTAGACTTAGTCACACAAAATATTTGACCGCCTAAGATTTTTTTCTTTTTTACTTTTCAAAATTTTTATTACTTTGCTATATATACTACAAGTTAAAATAAATGGTTATATTAATGTATTAAAATGCACATTAAATATACTCTAATAGTGGTACAAAAATTTCTCCCAATTAAAAAAGTTAACCACATATCTATTTATTTTCTAGTAATGTTATAAAGACAATAATTTAAAATTATTTTATTTAATTTAATATTTATAATTTTATGTATATAATATCTAAAAATATTTATTATATTTAATATTATGTATTTATTTCAGATATAATTAATAAATATAAAATAATATAACTTTAACTTAATTTTTATTGTCTATATTTTTGTTATCTTTTACATTGATATAACTATTAGGAAAGAAAATTCAAATTCATACTTTAATTTTGTTAAATTTGTTTAATTTAAAATTTCAAAGTGTTACTAGTAAACTTATATTGGGAATAATATATCATTCTCCTTTGAAAAAATATTTTTTATAGAGAAATAAAATAGACACAATCACAACACAAGAATTTAACGTAAAAACTCTAATTACTGGAGAAAAAATTACGGTCGTTGCCAAATGATAACCAGAGAATATCACTATGTAAAAATTGTTACAACACATAGACTTCTTTCTTCCTAACACCGGCACCCCAGTACACCCACACTCTCAAAGCAAATATTTAACTACACCTCATAACATTCTCTAATCAAAAGGTATAGAGGAAAATAAAAGTTAAATACAAGCTTTAAGTATTTTTGACTGATGCAAAAATTATGGAGAACTTAGTCTTATATTTATAGTCTAGGCCACCCACTCTATTTGCTATTCTAAATAATATGAAATTAATTCAACCAAATCCTAACAATTTATATACCAGATAATATGATCTCCGTATAAAAATAAAGAAAAATCAATATTCTATAATTTTTTCAATTAATATATTATATTAGATATTTTATTTATTATAATTACTCGTGTGCACCGCTAAAATACTTTAGTATATATATAGTCACCAAAAAAATACTTTAGTATATATAGACACTTCTAGGAAACAAAAGTGCAACTTATAATTCAGGAATATATCTCGAACTTAATGTTATTGAGTAACTCATCATTACAGCCAGGGGGCGAAGCTCTTTTACTTATGAAGTCTTTTAATTTTGTAATTTAGCTCTTTTTTAATTTTATTTTTTAATTTTTTATGTTAGCCCCTTTTTAAAAAGAGAGTCTTTAGATAAAGATATCAAAAATATTTTTTTAAGATATTTTTTAAAATTTAAAATTTAAAATTTAACATATATAATCAATTAAACTGTGTTATTTCTATTAAAATTAGATCCAATAAATCAGTTTAGTCAAAAAATTAATAAATTAAATTTTGAATTGATATTTTTTTATAAAAAATGACTATAATATTTCTATTATAAAAAATAACTAAAACACCTCTATTATATATATAATTTTGAAATCTCTAAATCCTAACTCTACGACGACAGAAAAGAAAAGAGCTACAATTTAGGATTCTCAAAATTAATATATATAATAAGAGCATTTAATAATTTTTTATAATAGGGATATTGTAATTATTTTTTATAAAAATAATATTAATTTAGATCGATTTAAAATTTGATTCACTATTTTTTTATCAAATTAATTTATCTGACCTAATTTTGACAAAAATAATATGATTCAATCAATTATATGTGATCAATTTTAATTATTAAAAAATTAAAAATATATTTTAGATGACTTTATTAAAGTAGCTCCTTCTAACAAAATTCGCTATAACATGCATTCTGTATAATGAAATGATCAATTATTTGTCATTATAATATTCCTTAGCTTACAATGAAACATGAATTTGGCTATAGTGGGAAACTTAAAATTAGACCTTTAAAGACGAGGCCAAAGATGCTATATTAATAGTTAAGAATGAAATTGTATTCTAAATTCTTTTATTAAATACAAAATTTCTTCACAAGTGTTTAAAATTGCAAGTGAGTTGTGGTTGGGAATTTATTTAAGGATATATTTATTATTTGTTTAATTATTTTTAATATATAATTATATTATTTTTTTAAAATAAATAAGTGTAATCATATAAATATATTTATCTATGAATTATAANATTAAAATTTAGAATATACTCAAAAAAATTTAGAACCAAATTTGATTTCTATATTTTTTTTAATTTTTAAAAAAATGTGTTCATTCACAATTAAACAATTTTTTTAAAAAATTACGTAATATAAAATTATCAAATTTTAAAAATGAAAAGATTTTATTTTTTTAATAATAATTGTAAAAATTTGCACCAAAAATTAATTTCAAAATCTATTTTTAGAATATATATTTAATATCTAGTTCTTTTTATTACATTTTTAAATTTTTTTGAGAATTTGTTTGCCCTTAGCATCTTTTGGAGTTTTTTATGCAATTTAATTATTTGTATATAATATATGTTAAAA
>NC_029776.3:97549204-97592395 GCF_000817695.3 Arachis duranensis
ATTATTAGATAAAATATAAGCATGAATATTATTAGAGTTTTAAAAATAAAAAATAATATTTAATTTTTTAATTTTATTTTCATGAATCATGATAATATGTATTATCAATAATATTATTACAATTAAATAATGTTAAAAAAAATATAAATTGTTGAAAAAAAGTGATATATAGACGATAAATATATTATATAATTTATGAATATAATTACACAAAGAAATAGAAAAATTAATAAATACAATCACATAATCACCTAATATATACGATTAGCAAATTTAAAAAAAAAACTATGGTCATCAAACAAATTTTAGTTATACAAAAAATTAGTAAAAATGGAGAAGGAGAAAGAAAAAGAGGTATGAAATTATGTGAGAGGAGATAAATAAAATATGTGAAGTGAATGCTGATTTATTTTGTATAAAATCATCCCCAACGCTCAGAAACGCTTTAAAATCATCTTTCCTCCATTAAACAAAATTTTCGGACACCTTTTTCCCTGAAGCATTTAACACTTCGTTTTCTTCCCGCGAAAGGGCTTCAGTGTCTGATTTATGTTGCACACTTGGAAACTGATTTTTCACCTTCAATGATGTCCTAACAAAGGTTTGTCATCACCTGAGAAATAGCATTACGACATTTGAATTGCGTTGGCAAGAGTGTGGAAGGAGGTCATTCCGCTGTAGTCATCTCGAATCAGGTATGTATGCACTATTGGTTTCGGTAGTTTCCAAAAACTGGTAGGTTTGATTTATGGTTTTTTGTTTTTTCGTTTTAGGGATGGAAACCTTTAACCTAAGTGTCTACCATAGGGGTCGATTTGGATATGACAATGGAAAAATTGAAGTATATAGGGGGAGAAAAGACATTGATCGAAGATGTTGAGAGTGATTGCTGGTCTGTATTTGAGACATATGCTGAGGTGAGACAGTTTGGGTACAGAAAAAAAATATTTCAGCTTTGTGGTATAAAAATCCAAGTTCTGAGTGGTTAGAGAAGGATTTGAAGTTATTTACGGGTGACAGAGATGCACTTGATATGTGTAGAATAGCAAAGCTGAGGAGCCATGTTGAGCTTTTTGTGGTGCATAAGGTTGAGGATGCTGAAGGTATTCTTGAAGTAGGGTATATTGATGTTGGAGGATAGGGTGAACAAGGCCAAACAAAAAAAAATACTAGGAATCAGTTGGTGGTTTTTGAGGGTGAATAGGGTCAACAGGTGGAAAGGGACAATGCAAAGCAGGTTAATGAAGGAGATAAATTGTACCCGGATGTAGAGGCTGAAAATGCACGGGTTGAATCGAACAGTGACGATGATAGCGATGATGAGGAGTTTATTCCATCTGATCTTGAGGTTGACAGTGCAGATAATGTTTAGTTTATAGATAGTGAAAAGGAGCACGATGATGAGAGTGGGTTTGAGGAACTTAGAGGTGCTACGGATGGTGATCGGGTTGATAAAGGCAAAGGGGTTGTGAAAGGTGATTTCAGTAATGAGGAAGGCTTCAATAGTGATGAAGTGGATTTGGATTATGAAGTTGATGGTAGTTCAGATAAGAAGGACAGATAGAATGATGATAACGATGAAGCTACTCGGTATCCGATTCATAAAGATGTTAAAGACATGATGAGTTATAAATGGGAGGTTGGAACTGTATATGTTTCAGAGAGGAATTCAAAGACACTGTAATAACATATGTAGTGCAAACAAGAAGGGGGATTGGGTATGCCAAGCTTGACTTGGTTAGAGTGAGGGTTATTTGTCAGTCGAGTTGTCCATTTTGGTTATATGCAGCAAAAATGAGTGAAGAAGAGACTTAGCAGCTTAGGTCAATGAACCTTAAGCATACTTGTGCCCAGTCACATAGGGTTGGGATAATACATACTGCTTGGCTGAGTAGAGCATTTAAAAAGAAAGTGGAATATAACCCAAAGATCAAGATAAAGGATCTGGTGAACAAGGCACAAAGAAAGTGGAATCTGACTGTGACAACATCAATGGCAGCTAGGTCTAGACAAGCTGCATTTGTAACAGCCCAGACCACCCGCTAGCACGATATTATTTGCTTTGGCACACAAGGCCTCACGATTTTGCCTTTGACGATAGGGATGCTAGCCGAAGCCCCCCACACTCAATTGTCAAAACACGTCATGCTAGGAAGAGGTATCCACACCCTTATAAGGCATGTTTCATTCCCCTCCCCAACCGATGTGGGCCTTACAGCATTGGATGAGATACAAGGAACTTACCAGAAGAAATATAAGAGGATTGCTGGCTACTGCTCGGAGCTGCTACGGGCTAATTCAGGGTCATCAGTGACGGTCAAGGTACAGAGGTCCTCTGATTTTGAGGTTGAGGAACAACATGATGGGTTAAACAATTTATGCATATTTCAAAGGGTATATGTATGTCTAGCTGCTTGCAAGAAGAGCTTTCTGTCATGTAGGAGGTTTATTGGGTTGGATGGTTGTTTTCTGAAGACACCTCAAGGAGGGCAGCTGTTGACTGTGATAGGTTGGGATCCTAATGATCAAATACTTCCAATCGCGTATGCCGTTGTGGAGTTAGAGACTAAAGACACCTGAAAGTGATTTCTCCAGCTGCTAATTGATGATTTTGGTGCTGAGACAATTGGTAGACACCCTAATGTCAGTTCATAGAGATAAAATTTGTTAACAGAACTCTTTAATATCAATTTCAGGCTAACAGATACATTTTCCTTTCCAATTTCTTGTCAAATTACAGATACAACAATTCATTTACATAATTAATCACCAACATCTTAAACCAAACTCATTAACACAGACTCTGCCCACTCATAGCAGCATATTCTCATTAACACAATACAACTGAGTTTACAAAACTCAGATTCATTCAAACAAATCCAAAAAGAGCCCTATATTCTCCCTTAATTTCATCAGGCATATTTCAGTGGCATTACACAAGGTAGCCCCTGCTTCTAATTCAACTAGAACAAAAATAAACCAACACATCCAACCGTGCCCAACACTGCAGCAACCTTGAAGTTCTACTCAATGTTCCTCACTTTTGCTTTCAGGGCCGCAACTTTCCTCTTCATCCTTGCACTCTGCGGATCTTCACTCTCTGCTTCTGGGTCTGTCCATTAGAAGAACTCACACTCTTTTTTAATCTATAGCATCCCACCAGAGTCAGTACCCAGAAAAAAGAAAACATTGCCATCAATCACGAACAAAAATTTAAGAAACAAACCTCATAGTAGACAAAGCCCCAAAATTGTCGTCCAGAGTTGTTCGTTGTTTCCGAAATTCTTAGCACGGGTCTCTCACCATGTCCATAGAGAAGCTCCCTCTTCTGCGCAGATGACCGACTACGAGATGACCGTGAGCTCTCGGCAGCCATGGCTCCACCCAGCTCTGCAAACCCTAGCAGCCGCTCGATTACGTTGGTTGGAGGTGAGATTTTGATTAAATGCTTCAACTATCAGTTATAGAAAAAAGAAAAAATTTAGAAAAAAGAAAAAAAATAGCTATTAAATGCTTCAACTACCAGTAACAATGTGTCCGAAAATTTTGTTTAATGGAGGGAATGATGATTTTAAAGCATTTATGAGTGTTGGGAATGATTTTAATAACAAAAAAAGTCGGGGACGAATTTGAATTTTACCCCAGACCTTAGGACGAAAAAAGTACTTAACTCTAAAAAGAATTAACATTAGCATTGAAAATAATAGTGTAACCTATATAAAAATAAAAGGGTAAGAGAATATAAAAAATTAAGGTTAAAAATGAATATTATAATATTATATAAAGATAGGTTATTATGAGTAAATAAAAATACAATGAGAATTCTATGGCATAATGCAAAGATAAAAGTTGTTATTTGTAATCGTTATAGTATTTAAAATTGATTGGTTATCCTAACTTTAGTAGAAACTTAAAAAGAGTTTATACGTTTATTTCTTATTTCTTGTAACATTTGATCATTTGGTGGGATCTTAAAAACAAATTAATTTTTTCTTGTACATTAAATTTTATTAGGTATAACGTTTCATAATTTTAATGGGAATTTAAAGTGAAATTTACATTGATTTTAGTGGACCTTTATTAGGTGTAACATTTCATAATTTTAATGAGATCTTAAGATAGAATTGACATTGATTTTATTTTTTGTAATATTTGATAAATTTAATAGGACGTTAAGGTGTAAAAAATAAATAATAAAACATATGAAAAAAGAGGAATAACAATGAATCTAGAGTCATTTAAGCTGATGTAACATCATGTTAAAAATCTATAGGACTAAGAATGAATCTAGAAATTATTTTTAGGTCTTTTTTAATATATGACTAATAGATAATAATATATACTAATTTTTTTTCAAAAATACATGTTAAAAATAAAGTTGGATATACTGATACGTGGTAATATTTAGGTATATCTAAATGTGTCTAAATTTTTTTTATTTTTTATTAAACAACAAACACATGTGTTAAAACAAATATCGATAAGTACCGTATTCGAAATATATCCAACACACATGCGACAATCAACAAAGTGTCCATGGTGGAAGATTTTTCCGAAAAGCTTATATTCACAGAACATTCTCTCATTCTTTTAAATTGTTAAAGCATCTATGTATTAAGGTAGTGTTTTTTTATAGAGACTAAAATTAAAAATAGAGGATTAAAATTTAGTATTGTGTTTAATAGTCAGATATCAAAATTAAAATTTCAGTTCAAGCTACAAAATTTTATCCTCTTCATTATTTTTAAAAATTAAAAAAATAAGTGACTAAAATTTTTAAAAATAATTATTGAAATTTTAACAATATTTTTTATAAATAATAAATATTTTTATTATCTTTATATTAAATTTGAACCAAATAAAATACTAAAATATAACTCTGTTGTATATATTTTACACAAGATATAATACAAAGATTTAATTTAATCTTAAGTTCCTATCTATTAATCTTAATTTCTCTTCAAAAAATTTACTAAAAGTTCCAAATATACTTTTTCCCATACTAGAAAGCTCCATAAAACAGACCCTAAAAGTTGTTTGTGCCTTTCCCGTTACTAGATTCTGCGGTCCGGTGTACAAAAAAGAAGATTCTATTTAACCTTTTTGCTCAAAATATTAACCAGCAAAGCATGAAACAAACTAGAAAATTATAATTAATAATGGTCCTACAATTTTCACATAAGATAAAAGTGAGGATTCTTATTAGTGTTAGGTTTTTAACATTCGGAATTCGGATGATAAGCAACATATATGTGAAGGTTATGAAAAATCCAATATAAGAAATTTTTCCACCTAGTAAAAAATACTGAAAATAATTTTTGTTGTAGACTACAGCTTTGTTTTGTTTTGTTTTTTTGTTTTTTATGTAATGAGGTTGAATGTTACCTCTACCTTTTTGGTGTCAATAATAAAAAATTAAGACAACCATATAAGCTGAAAAATTTCATGCAAGAAAATCCATTATGGTACAGAATAATTCCAGTTCCAACTGGTCAAAAACTGGTCTTCCATAAACATTTTATTGCTCCATATTCAAGTTTACATGTCAATATATAATGTGTATGTTTTGGAAAATTAAAACAAACATCATGATTAATTTGTTTCGTCAAAAGCGTAAAGTTGCAGCAACTGTAAAATAAGCATAAACAAGATCGAATCCAGTTATTCTTACAAACTATTTTCACCGTGACATTATATTTATATAAAAAATAATCATGTCGGTGAACGGTGATATAACACATTATTTGCAATTATCACAAGAGTTTCACTGCCTCCTTGGAGTTTGAGGAAGCACACTTACATATTAGTGGCAGCAGAGCAAAAGACAGAGGACAGAGTACACATTCCATAAGATAAAAAGCCTTGAACCATGGATTGTAGGAGAAGCAAACATGTAACAAGGCATTTGTGTTTGACTCTGTGTGTGTTATCATCATGGTCATTGGTTCAAGAAGCCTTAGGTGGTGGAAACAATAATAAGTGTTGGTTCCCTGCAATATACAACTTTGGGGACTCAAACTCAGACACTGGAGCCGTATCTGCAGCATTTACTAGTGTTCAACCTCCCAATGGTGAAACCTTCTTTGGCACTCTCTCAGGAAGAGCCTCCGATGGCCGTCTCATCATCGATTTCATAAGTAAGCCCGAACCATTTCTCATCCCTTCTCAGATTTCATCTTCATAAGTCTTGGGTCAGCTTTACTTTTCTATAATGTGTGTTTCCTTTTTTAAGTCATTAATCCTTAATTTGTGGGTTGCTAGTTTTATTTAATCAACATAAATCGTAAGAGACTCGATAGATTTAACATCTCAATCCATAATCCCTGCAATTAATGTTCGATCTCTCCCTAACCGCTTTAGTCTCAAAGTAATCTCTAGGATTGGCTGCTTGTACTAAAATAGTTTTTGAAATCTCAGTTGCATCAATTGTATTCTGAAATTAGCAGAAGTACACTATATTAGAATCTCAATTCTTTTTCAGTAAATAACTCATCACACCATTAAAAACTAATATGGTACATTTTTGCTAGTCTCAGAGACATAATTGCTGCAATTAGGATCTTGAGAACTATTTTGGTGCACGCGTGATTGGACTTTGTAGATGTTGGAAATGTTAAGCATTCCTTTTTGTCATAAATATTTATTTATTTTGGGTATGAATATATGCAGCTGAAGAATTGAAGCTTCCATACGTAAGTGCATATTTGAACTCGGTTGGGTCAAATTATAGGCATGGGGCAAACTTTGCAACAGGAGGTTCTTCAATTCTTCCGGGTGGTTATAGTCCTTTCCATCTTGGCCTTCAAGTTTCTCAGTTCATACAGTTCAAGTCACATACCAACATTCTCTTCAATCAGCTCTCTGACAACGGTTTCATTTTCTCATCCCTATGCCATTTTTCGTTTCATGTTTTATGTCACAATGCCAGTGCCCCTATAAAGGAAATGAAATAAAAACTTTCTTTTTTTTTTGAAAATGGTAGTAGTAGAATGGTGCTTCGTTATTATGATAGTGACACTTGTTTATTTATTTTCAATATTCCAGGGACAGATCCACCTTTGAAAAGTGGTCTTCCAAGGCCTGAGGAATTCTCCAAGGCAATATACACCATTGATATTGGACAAAATGACCTTGCCTTTGGAATTCAACATGGTTCAATGGAACAAGTTAGAAGGTCTATTCCTCATATCTTGAGCCAATACTCCCAATCAGCTCAAGTAAGGGAACCATAAATTTAAATATAATTTTATATCAACAAACTATATTAAATCTATATTATTAGATTATCTTCGTGTAAAGAACACTAACTTCAACTTAATGCATTCGAGTCATTATCGTTATAGCGATTTGGTTTTTTGAGGACTTAAAATTTTGCATTGATTATTATGTTTGTAGCAACTATACAATGAAGGGGCAAGAGTGTTCTGGATTCATAACACAGGTCCAATTGGATGCTTACCATACAGTTACATTTACTATGAGCCTAAGAAGGGTAACATTGATGCAAATGGATGTGTAAAACCTCACAATGAGCTTGCTTTGGAATTTAACAGGCAACTCAAGAACCAAGTATTTCAGCTAAGGAAAAAGCTCCCTCTAGCTAAATTCACATATGTTGATGTGTTCAAAGCAAAATACCAACTAATCAGCACTGCAAAGAGCCAAGGTTGTAAAAGAACACTTAATTTAGTAGTATATAGTGTTTCGATTATCTTCAAATTACTAACAAACCACCAAATTTGGCCTTGCAAGATCGACAATATGGTACCCAAAGAGATATATATATATATATATATATTTGGGTCAGATAGATTGGACAATCCCCAATCTTAAGTATCACAACACACCCACACTACACACTCACCTACACAACACTAAAGGGTTCCTTTTCAATACTTAGTGCATTCACCAATGTTCGAACCCGAGTACAGCGTATTAAGAGACACATGGATTACCATCTGAGCTGAAATATTTTGTTTAATCAATTTCCCTAAGCCGATTCGGCCCAATTGTCTATGAAGTATATCTTTTGGGTATCATGGGTTAATATTCTTCCTTTAAGAACTGAACTTTCAGCATTTCAAATTTTTAAGGGCTAAATTGACAGTTCACTATATGTTTAAAGTTTAACTTTTGTTCTTGCTTTTGTGGCAGGTTTTGTTCCTCCATTAGAGTTCTGTTGTGGTAGCTTCTATGGTTACCATATAAATTGTGGGAAGAAAGCTGTAGTGAATGGCACAGTTTATGGGAATCCATGCAAAAATCCTTCTCAACATGTTAGTTGGGATGGCATACATTACTCTCAAGCAGCAAATCAATGGATTGCTAAACGCATTCTCTATGGCTCCTTCTCTGATCCACCAATTCCAATTGGGCAGGCTTGTTTCTGAGAATCTGAGTTATACCCAACGGAATCTGGTTAACAATATTTGAGTCCTACATATTATGTGGATTTTCAAGTTGGTAGGCTAATAAAGAAGTTTCTAAGGTTTACGATTAGTTAAACTATTAAGGAGTTGTGCAAATGAGTACAAGCATATATCATAATTTATGTAAGAAATAAGAAAAAGAAAAAGAAAAAGAAGAAAAAGCAAATGTAACTTTAATATTTGGTTTACCCGGTATCCCCCAACCCGACAGGTTAAGGATTAATCCGTCGCGGATCTGAACTCCATTTAAGGGTTATTCAAACTCCCGACACTTGCTTAAGCGGACAAGTGAACTGACCACTCGACCAACTTAAATTGGTTATATTTGGTGGACTTTGCTAGGTAGACATTAGACAATGGCTTTTGTGAACCATGGGCTCTAAAATTAGCCTAATAAAATAAACACGCACTACACCTCCAAATTATTCACCTAATGAAATGAACATCCATTATTCACATTATTTAGTATTTTTATTATCTACCTATATTTCTTCATTTAAAAATATCAATTATTGTTAAGTCATTGTAATGGTTTTATTTGTTCAGTCAAATTTGTATAATTGAACAGTTGCATTCATTTTTTGTGTAGTTAATTAATATTATTAAATTTATGTAAAAGAATACTTTAAGAATATTAGTTAAAGAAATTTTTAAAAATTTAAAAATATTTAGGGTAATTGACACCACTAAGTTAACTGCTCACTAATATTACGTAATTGTCCTAGAAGCAAAAATATGCCCGAATTTACATCGATACTTCGATTTACATAATTTCAATATAAATTCAGATATCCATGTAGCACTTTTGCTTTTAGGACAATCACAGTAATATTAGAAAGCAATTGAATTGATTTAGTGGTGTCAATTACCCAAATATTTAAAACCTTGATAAATGTTCTTGGAGAACTGGCTAATAAAACTCATTGAATAAATGTCAAAATCCCAACTACCGGTGAGCAGTTATGGTTTATACCCTAAGTAAATCCCATGGTTCACTTGAAAAAATCACATCAAGTGTTTGATATATTATTATATTTGTATTTGTTTGACCTATGATGTCACTTAAGAGTTAAGACAATCACTTTCCAGTTAGAAGTGTCATGTCATTTTCATGTAGTCATATTCATAAGATTAATGACTATGACATGAAAACAAATAAAAATATTATATGGTAGCATCTCCAAACGCAGTAAGAAGCGACTGAATTTTCTAATACAGCATTAGGTATACCAGCATATAGAAAATTAAGTTCCACCATACATTTCTTTGCATAGAAAAATTGAATTTTCAACCATTTTATAAAGTCAGTTATACAAATAAGAATATATGAATACAGATAAATTTCCTGTGCACTATAGAAAATACAAATACAGAAGAAACTTCTGTGAAAATGCTTGAGCAATGAACAAATTCGGAAAGTGGAGCATATTTCCACTTTGTTATTGTTCGGTTTCTTTGTTGGTCATATATGCGAGAGAAATGTTATGTGTACTCGTTTGTTTTATTTCGTATACTAAGCCGACACACATATTTCCACACTTCATTTGAGGGTGGAAGAATGTGTGCAAACTCAATGTATGAAATAAAAAAGGTTACAAATAACACATTTCTATCCGGGAACAATGATAAAAACAAAGCAAACCACTAATTTCAATACCTTATAATATATACATCTTCATGCATGATTTATACCTTGATGAAATTTTCTTTTATGAGGTGTGAGTTTGCATCAAGAAGAGTTTCCAGTGACCTCCTTGTTTTCCTGTTCCGAGCCCTTCCTGCTTCTTTTAATAACTCTGCCAACCTACGCTTCTCATCATCCACATCAGGATTTGCTGTTCCAAGCTTCTCTTCTCTCATTCCAACTACATATTCCAAAATCTCAATGGCATCATCCACTCTGCAAAATCATTAGACATAAACAAGTATTAGTAATTAATAATTAAGGCCTGAAAATTATGTCCACATTCTTAAAACTATAATGTATTTGCATAAGGTTAAAACAAGTAAATTAAGAAATTGAGAAAATCATGAATATGTACCTGCCCATTGCATCATAGGTTCCTGCAAGATTGCTATAGACACCTAAGGTGTCTGGATGATATGGACCATACTCTTTTTCCAGTATTGTCCTAGCCTCTTCAAACAAATCCGCGGCTTCATTTATAGCATAACGCTGCACGCAAGCAAGCCCCATTTGGTTCAAAGCAATCCCAAACAAAGCTGATTTCTTCTCTCCGCTTGCGCGAAACTTGGCAATGGAACTCTTAAAGATGTTATAGGAATCAGCATAGTTCCCTAGCATGTAATACATTACCCCCATCTGTGCCTCAATCCCTGCAACAGTGCTTTGTTGTCCAGGTGCATTACCATATATCTTCAAAGCCTTCTTCAAAAGCTTCAACCCTTTCTCCAAATCATTCATTGATTGGTATATCGCCGCAACATCAATCAAACCACTAGCAATGTCTTCTGAGGGGATCCCTGGTTTGATCTTCCCATAGATTCTCAGCGCATTTTCGCAGTAAGATTTTGATTCCTTGAACTTTCCTATCTTGTTATACAGGTCGGCTAACCGGACATAAACTGAACCAACCGTTGGATGGTTCTCTCCTTTGGTTGATTTGAACACAGTAAGTGCCTTTTGATAAGAGAATACCGCCTCATCATAGCGCGCCAAAGAGAGATACGCGTCACCAATGCTGCAATCAATGGTGGCAACATCTACTTCATGGCCATTTGCTGACATAGCCATGCTTGCAAGAACATAGTGCTCAAGTGCAGCCTCATAGTCACCCTTTGAATCACAAATAAGCCCCATTAGTCTTCTATCGGCTGCTTCCTCAAGTGAATCTGGTGAACTGTTTCCCTTGTGAATTTCAAGAGCTGTCTGACAAATCTTCTCAGCCTCATCAAACTGCAATGCCTGAACATGCGCCTCGGCTACATACCGGCATGTCTCACCATATCTTGGATCCGTTTCCCCCAGGATTTGCCCTTGAATTTCTAGGCCTGCTGTGTAAAACAGCAGAGAATTCTCAATCTGACCCATTATTGCATAAGTATCACCCAATTGCATGCAACCTGCAAATTTTGCTAGTGCATGATCCTGACCATCCTCCAAAACCGGAATTTCAATCGAACGCTCAAGAATTGGAATGGCCTCATTGTACTGTCCCATATTACAGTATATTGATGCCAAGACATGGAGGCACATAACCATTTCCAAACTTGGTTTTCCATCAATAGCACAAGTCTCAAATGATTTCAAGGCTCTAAGAGCCAAATCAAGAGCCTTCCTTGGATTCTCACCCGAAGCAATCAAATCCCTTGTTTGCTTAAGCAAGAAAGGTCCCAATTCTGGATTATCTAAACCAGCAGAAATAGGATCCTCAATCCCCTTCATTAAACCAAGACTCTTGTACCTCCTCATATGGTAAAGACCATTTGATTTTCTAGCACCCCTCTCCTTCCTGGACGGCCTCTCGCGCAATTTCTTGCTTCCTCGAGTCGATTTTTCTGATTCTTCAATGACCTTTGAGTTTGGTGAGAGGTTATTTTCCTTCTTTATGGATTCATTACCACTAGCATTGCCATTGCCATTGGAATCCTCATTGTTCTCTCCGACAACCTTCTTTGTGATGTCCAAACCTGCAATGTCACCAACAAGATGGCAAAGCTCTGAATCAATCCTTGACTCTTCTCCATACGAGAAGAAACTAGCTCTGGACGGTGAGTGATCGGAGCTTCGCATCTCGCAGACATTGTGATACAATTGCTCAATGGAGGTGTCCACCACACCATCGATGGCCAAATCAATTGAGTCACTTTGAATGCTCCTTGGACTCAGTGTGCTCCTTGGAGATGCTTGTTGATTGTTGAAGTTTTCCTTGTGGGGTGTGTAACTCCCACTATGTTCTTCTTTTGCACTATTTACATGTAACTCATCCATTGCTAACCCAGGCATTTGAAGAACAATTCAATCAGCACTCAACTTAATCTGCTATGAACAAAAATCAAATGAATAACAATGTTTTGATTTATATTCACTATATGTCATCACAGTAGCAAAAGTAATTATATTTTACAACAACACTTTGATTGGATGACAGAGTATGCAATTTTATATTGTCCCTACATTAAAATTAAACTCAAATATATAGATAAATAAATTCTTCAAATTTTAGAATAGGAAAACAAGAAACAAAAATCTGAAGAAATCAGAATAAGCTTTGCGACATATTACATTTACTTACATACATTGATTTTTTGAGAACTGAATCAAAAAAAAAAAAAATCAAGAGCCAAGTACTCACTTCACAGATAGAGAGGCAGAAAGAGAGAAATGCTTCAAAATCAACCATTGATTACTTGTTATGGAATTTAGAATAAAACTAGAAAAATTGTGTAAGAAGAAAGGACAAAAAAACAGAAAAGGGAAAAAGAGAAATGAATCAAACTTTAGAATCAATCACAACACAGAAAAGGGAAAAAAAGAAGCCAACAGCAATTAAAATAAATTTAATTGATTGCGTGACATTGTTTCTTCTGAGATTCTCCACTAACATTACAACACAAGAACAAAAGCGCTTCTGAAATTCCATTCTCAGCATTGACAAACAAAACCCAATACACAAAAGCGACGATAAAGAGAAAACATATTGTAATGATCAATGAACATAGGGGTGTTAGTGTTACCTTTATTACTCTCTGAAGAAAAAAGAGGCAAAAGCTTATTTACAAGATGAAGAGAAATGGGGTCAATGTGGAATATACATAGCTGGTATGATTTGTAATGGTAAGCATTTATATATACACATGTGGGGGTATTGAAGAAGACGAAGAAGAGAGTATGTGGCAGTTACTGGGAGTTTTGGGAAGATTGGGAGGGTATAATTGGAATTGAAAGTGACATTATTGAGATTTTCTAGATAACATCATGTGTTGTGCTTGCAGAGCATGGAGTTGGAATGCTGAAGCAACACCAGGAAGTTGACCACTCTCCCACTCTTTCTTTCCCTCTTCAACGTCAACTGTTTCATTATTATTATTATCTTTTTCCTTTTTTCCATTTTGCTTTTTCCCAAGGTAAATTTCTTTAGAAACTTTGCATTATTCATTATATGAATTTTAGTGCCGGTACATTTAGTTAAGATAGTGTATAAATAATAAAGATGCCTTTGGTATGCATTTTTATTTCANATTTTCATTGAAAATATAAAAAGAATAATATTATATATCTAAATCTTTTTTGTTAAGTAAGTTTAATCAAGTTGGTCTAACATTAATAAAAATTAGTTATAAATAATACTACTCCAAATCTTATTGTTTAACTTGATTAAACTCAACTCATCAAAAAACTTGGTTGTTTAGTATTATTCATATAAAAAATTTAAATTTTCAATACATTTGTTTTATATTCATTAAATGAAAACATTTAAAAAATTTTGCTGGTGGTAAAGCTGTTTATGTGTCCTTACGGTACATGTTTGCTAAATCCAATTAAAAATATAAAAATGTCTCTATTTTTTAAAATGTAAAATATTTAAGTTTTTTTATCTAAAATATATAAGGACAAATAAATTTTTTAGAAAGATTTATTAAATGTTTGACTTTTTAAAAAGTGAGGGACGTTTTTTTAATTTTCAGTTAGTCAAGAATTTATTTGTCTTTAATATAAAAAATCAATGACTTATTTATTGTTTTTTAATTTTATTTTTGTTATTTTTTATTTTTAAAATTTTGTAAAAAATAAAAAGATGAAAATAAAATTGTTTTCTCTTTTTTTTTCATAAAATTCAAAAAACAAAAATACTAAAAATAAAGATAAAAAATAAAAACACAAACAAAATTCACCCTTAAGTAACTAACAATTTTTTCTTGTATTTATTTGGGTTAATTCTGATTAATTTTTTTTCCTATGTTAGCCTTCTAATATTTACCTAAAAGATGCCTTAGTTTTTTATATAGACATCCAAATCTTGTATTAACAAACAAGTAGTAAAAATAATTAATTTTTAAATTTATTATGTAAAAATTTATCTAAAAATATTTATTATGTGATCGTATAAAATTTTTTATTAGTTTATTAAAATTAAATGTATATCGTAAATAATTTAGTTCAAGAAAAAGATAGTACATTGGAAAATAAAATTCTTTTTCAATAATTATTGTTGACTGTATATTTTGCGAATTCCAAATAATACTTACTTGTAGTGATTAATTATTGGTAAGTACTTAATAATTAGCTGATTATGTTAGTTGAGAAGTGAGAACACAAATTTGATGACCCACATTCTTGCACCCCAAAACAAATATGATGATGAGTGGCATTACTTTGGGTAACATCGCCGTTAAAAGCTTTGTTATCTTGAAATTTAAAATAAATAAATAATGTACAAAGAAAAGATACAAGCTCATAAATTTTTTTAAAAAGATCATAATTCTTGTGTCAGATTTGCTTTTGGGGAATTTTTTAACATTTACTTATTGGTTCTTAGATGGTCCTTTTCCCCCTTAATTTATAACTTCAAATTTGTACTAGAAACTACTAAGGGTGTGTTTGGAAAATTTGTTGGAAGAGAAGAAGCACGTTTATACTTCTTGAAAGTTTCAATTTTTAGTTTGACAAACTTTTTTTTCATAAACGCAAAAGTGATTTTGCTACCAAAACCAACGTTTACAAGAAGCAGCTATTTTTAGCTTCTGCGTTTTTCTAACGGACTTTTAGCCATGGATACTAACCATGTATTTATCTTTTACCAACTTTATCCTTCATGTATGTTATTATATTATTTATAAAATTCTTGTTATTTTTATTTATATGAGCTCTATTTTTCTATTTTTTATTTTTTTTCAACTGTTTGGTTGATATTATACACTTTTATAATTGTGATTTTTGTGTATTATGTTTGTTATTATCTTTTTATAATATGATTTATTGATTCTATTAGGTAAAGTAAATTAAACAAAAATTTAACTGTAAATAATAATAATAGTAAAAAATTATAGCATAATAAAAAAAGAATACTAAAAATATACTATATAAAAAGATCATCAAGAATTTTTAGATTTGTTTCAATTACTATAAAGTAAATATTTAATTTTTTATTATTTTTAGTACTCTCTTTTATAATTGTAATTCTCATATATTATGTTTTAGTGTAATTTTTTATAATATAGATTATGCTTTCATTAAAAAAATCAATTAAATAAAAAATTAATCATAAATAATAATAAAATCATAAATGTTGGATTCTAAATTAATATTAAGAATAAGATTATTGAGAGTACTAGAATAAGAGTATGATATAAAAAAATACTAAAGTACATTCTTAGTTAATACTTAAAAAAATGTAACATATTTGATTAAATATTTTTTTATATATATATCTAAAATTTATATTGTTTTATTTTTATTTAAAAATATATTTTATCTATTTTTATATGTTATTTTTATTTTAGTAAGTAAATATTAATTTTATTATAAAATTAATTAATAAGATCTATTTAAATATCTAAATTAAAATGATAGGATAATATAAAAAAAATTATTTAAGTTGAGGTCTATTTTAGTATTTTTTTTATCTAAAAGTGATTTTAAATAGTATAAGTGAAACAACATTTATTTTACAATAATCAATTTTGATAAAAAAATTACCAAACATAAATCACTTTAACACAAACTTACTTTTTATCAAAATCAAATTTGCAAAATCAATTTTATACAAACTCCCGTTTACAAACTGTAATCCAAACACACACTAAGCCTCCTTGATGTTTTAACGCAATAATGTTTATAAAATTACACGGAAAAAGTTAAGAGTAATATAAAATAGAATTTAATTAATTTGTGTTATAAAAGTATATTTTAAAAATATAATAATAATTTTTTTAATGCTTTTGATATATTTAATGCATTAAAATTTAAAAATAATTTTTATAATATTTTTTATAAAATATTTTTTATGATATATTTAGAGCACAAGTTAACAAATTTTTATAAAATATAAATAGTTTTGACAATATTTTAATGAGACTTGTTACATATACAAGTATTTTTGACTTACAAGCTATACAAGTTGGTCTAAGTCCAAGAAAAAAACATGCGCACCATTCCTTTAAATTGAGCGTCTAACGACGCGCCTTACAACACGTTCATTATGCCGCACTCTTCTTCTTCTTCCTCAATCAAAACGCAAACTGTCAAAATTCAAGCGACATTCGAAACAAACTACGGTTCTGCGAAGAGTAGAAGAAATCAAGAAGAAAAGATACAAATCTACGTAAAAAATCACTAGAAAAAACAAAGAAACATTATTTAAGGTATTGTTTTACTGTTTTTCTAAATTGTCTCTGCCATGTGCCTCATCTTTAACCAGCAAAATATTAAAAGATTTCAAGAAGAAATATACTGTGGGATGTATTTCTTAAATCCTTTGGGTGTATTTCTGTAATCGTTTGGTTTATTTCAATAACTGTTTGGGTGTATTTCTATAATTTTTTTAGTATATTTCTGAAATTTCATTATTTTCAAAACAATTTTAAATCTTAATTTCAGAAATTATGAAAATCGAAAAAATCAAAGGCAAAAAGAGAACGTGGAGATTGAACAAATTTAACAAAAAACTCAAAAAAAAAAAAATCTTTTAAAAAATGAAAGTTATATATTCACGCATTAATTATTTTGGATTAATTTAAAAACCTGTTAAAAAGACACCAATACACATAATATAAGGTATACGTTTAGAAAATTTTGTTCTCTTCAAACTTGTAAACGCAAATCACTTTTAAATTAGAAAACTTGTTGCAGTTGAAACGTAGGACCATAGGGGGATGGCGGGTTTAACGGCTTTTCGACGCGAAAAGATCAGTTGGCATGTTAACATGCATGCCGGTGACTTTGGATTTCATAAATGCCCACACGGAAACCGCCACGTGGCAAAAGTTGAAGGATACACTGGACGCCATGATTGGTAAATGGTGAGGATTTTGTATGAATGCGGTATCCACATGGACCACATCCAGCTGCATTGAGGCTGGTAACTTGTTAGCACCATTGATGGACCCCTCATACCAAGCCGTGGCTGCGGGCCGGGGCCCGGCCCCACCTCACAACCCCAAAAGTTGTTTATATTCCCATATTGATCATGATTTAACATGTATGGATTTTCTAGGGAATATATTTTTGCTTCTTTCGTACGTGCATTTAGAAAAGGTTTTAAGATAATATTGCTCATAATATATAGAGAATATGATAAATTTATTATTAATAAAAAAAATTAAATTTTTTAATAAATATAAAATAAATATAATAAAATTTTAATTTTGTATATTTTTATTAAAAAGATTTTATTTATAATTTTAATATGTACTCTTATAATACAAGATAAATAAATTCTTTAAATAAAATAAAGAGAAAATTATTGGGAAGAGTCTCGTGGAAAAGATCAAGACAAGTCAAATAGAATTTTGGATTGAGTGATAGATAGGCAAAGGAGGTTTGTTATGGTTATTTGTGGGGATATTTTCAAGGTGATATATGATGTACATTATTGTTTTTGATGAAATGGTGGGATTAAGACTCACAAAATATAAATAAGTGTTTATCTTAATTTGGATTTAAGAATTAGTCAACGCTTCATCAAATAATTAAAAAAAATTGAGAGAATTTATTATAGTGAATTTATACATACCTTCTTGTTGTCCATAATATGATGTCTTTTTGAATTGTAGGAGTTATTGCTTTTTTTGTAATAATTTAGAGAGAAAAAACATTTAAGATTTATTAGAATTTAAACTTGTGTTTTAGTTAAATTGGGTGAAAATTCAATGGCAGTCGACTTTATGTGAAGTTGATAATTGAGAGTGGTTAGATGATTTGACTGATTTGACTAAATTTTCATCTAATAACTTTCAGTTATTAACTTCACGTGAAGTCGACTACACCTAAATTTTCACCGTTAAATTTTATCTTTACAAATGATGATTCTTTTATCTCTACATATCAAGCAGAGTTAGTTGAATTTCTGAAGATAGGATCTGGTGAATTGATAGATATTATACAAAAAAAATTAAATAAATAAATAAAAATTACTCTCATATAATCACATAAAAATTATATTAATTCAGAAATAATATATATAGTCATATCAATTTTGATTAAATATTTTTTTTGCCTTTTTTTATTATCAAATTATATAAATTAATAACTTTTGTAATTTCTATTGTTTTTAGTTTTTAGTATGAATTCAAATTTAATCACATTAATCCCATATATAGTGGAGCAGTTACATATTTATTAGAAAAAATTAACTTTTTTTTAAAGATATTAAGATGATATTTTTTATTTGTAAAATATATATTTTTATCTCTTATAACTTTTAAAAATGTCATTTTTAATCTATTTAATTTTTTTTTATGTTAACCAACATTAGTTCTATCCATTTTTCAAGAAAAAATAAATTGTTTTTGACAAAAATACCTTTAACAATTTTTTTTGTGATTAAATTTTGTTTACCAAAATATTCTTTAACAAATTATTTTTTACTGATTAAATTATATTTTTTTAAATATTTTTTAAAAAAAATTTAATGATCAAATTATTTTTTTCTAAGATATTCTTTAATAATTTTTTAATTATTAAGGAATTGCTTTGTAAAGATGTAAAGGAATAAAATGTTAATTTTTAAGATTTGGGATTTATCCATCTTGAGTTGTTTTTAAGTTTTGATAAAGTTGTTAATAATTTTTAATAGTTCTATGAAATAAATTATTTATTAATATTAATTATTATACATATTAATAGTGGTAATTTTTTTAATTTAATGTTAAAATAATATACATTGATATAAAAAAAATTAATAGTAAAATACAAAAATAATTATTAACAAAAATTTTGGTGAAATTATAATTTAGTAATTAAAAAATTATTAAAGGGTATCTTAGGAAAAAATAATTAATATAAAAATTAATTTATTTTTCTTAAAAAAGGATAAAGTTAACATTAGTTAATACAAAATAAATTTAAATGAATTAACGAAAAAGTTTTTTAAAAATTATAAAAAAGATAAGGATACATTTTATAAATAGAAAAAATAAAAAATATCATTTTAGCATCTTTTAAAAAAAAAGAGTAAAATTTTTTCTATTTATTAATATCATATACTAATACAAATTTATGTAATAGTTAGTATAGACGCCGTCCACGCTCATTATCACCAAATC
Source organism: Arachis duranensis (assembly GCF_000817695.3). NCBI lineage: Eukaryota > Viridiplantae > Streptophyta > Magnoliopsida > Fabales > Fabaceae > Arachis > Arachis duranensis. The sequence goes on from NC_029776.3 coordinate 97,568,860, forward strand.
TAACCCAACATACCTAATTTTAAAAGTAAACATATACATATTTAATGAATTAATTATGAACATTTTTCTCAAATTTAAATAGAAATATTCACGGTCAAATAATTTTTAAGCTAAGTCTAACTTAGTTATATCCATGTACATACACACTCTTCTTCTTCGTAAAGTAAATTTTATATGCATCATTATTTTTTCTTCATTTGCATTGTGTCTTCTTTTTTTCCTTCTTTTTCTACTTTTTCTTTTTTTTTTCTCTCTTTTTCTACCTCTTTTTTTTCTTTTCTTTTTTGTTATTTTTTTGTTTTCTGTTTACTTCTTTCTCTACAAAGAATAATAGTTAGAAGTGAAGAAAAAGAATTTAATGATTCAATACTATTCAAATTTTTATTATGGACAAAGTATCTACTATCAATACAAAGATTTAATGGAATAAAGATTGATATATCAACTAAGAAAAGAAAATATATGTATACATATATATAAATTTTGTCATAAATACTGTGTTACGGTTAAAAATTTTCGATGTTATTTTTATTTTTGATAAGTTTTAATTGTTTAAAAAAAATTTTGTATCACAATTAAAAAATTTTAGTATTATTTTTATTTCTAATGTCTTCTAATTAATTAATTAAAAAAATTTGTGTTATGATTAATAAATTTTTATGTCACGATTATAAATTTTAAGTGCTATTTTTTTTTCTTCTAACTTCCAGTTGATTAAAAAAATTTTATTTCATTGTTAAGGCTTTTTGTTTCACAATTAAAAAAATTTGATATTATTTTTTATTTTATGTTTTTTTATCTTTCTCCTTCTCTTTATCTTTTTATTTTTCTTATTTCGTCATTTTATAATTTTTTTGTTTCATCTTACAAAAAAATAAAAAAATAAAAAAAATACTGTAATAATATTAAGAGAAAAAAAAATAAGAAATACTAAAAAAATAGCAGTAATAAAAATCGAAAGAGAAAGAAAAAATAAATAAAAAAGTACATAATTTATCATTTTATGTGTGTTATTTTTTTAATTTAAAATAATTTAATTAGACTTGATTATTTAAAATGTTTGAATATATAACGTACTAAATTTAAATATGTCAATGTTTATTGTAATGATAAGTATTTGATTATATAGATAATTGTTTTTATTTTTTTATAGCCTCAATGGATATGACCTATATATATAAGATGAAAGAAAAAAAAAATCACACAATATACAATTAAATAAAGGTGAGTTCTACTGTGTAGATGGTGATTGACTTCTATAGGTGTAGAATTATAGTGGCAAATATAGATGAAGACATTTGTCTCAAGAGGAGATAGAATCTGAATTTTGGCAAGAAACTTGCAGAAAAAATTCAGTGGTATTTAGGTGAGGAGTAGAGGAGATTAATACTTTGATTTGATAATTATATTTTATTATGATTATTAAGTTAAAGTTGATTACCGTTGTCTTGTATCTTAGACTTTTCACATATTTAAAAAGATGTTTTCATGTTTAAGTCTGAAAATATTACTTTTATTCAGTACCCAAAAACAAAAATATCACTGCTACTATTCAATACCCAAAAAAAAAAATACCCTGACTACTACTACTATGTATACCATTTTCTTATTCATACATTACCCTCATAGTCATCCATATACAAAAAAAATTAATATTAAAATAAATAATATATAATTCAAATAATAATAATAATACTAATAATAATAATAATAATATTAATAATATAAAATATACTAATCGTTGCATGTATATTTTCTTTTTAAAGTTTTTGTTTATATGTATTAATCATAATATATATTTCTTATTTTTTGTTTACAACTTATATTCGTCATTCTCCATTGTGTTCTACTGTATGCTTTCGTTTGTGCATTTAAGTAGAGCGACACTCACGGTTGAGGAACCCACACCAACTAGAGAAATACTTCTACCTTTTACAGAGAATTTCCACCTTCGTGTCTAGGAAGGAATCTTACTATAATATTTGTTGCTATGAACATAAACAAAAAAAAATTCTAATGATAAATTGATAATTGTAGTATATATGTTTGCACCCTAAAAATGTTGTTATAGAATATATTTGGATAAAAAAAATTGGATATAAAAAATAAAAAATCCTTTTTAGCATATCTCAAATTATAAGACATTTATATAAATATTCATCATATATTTAATAACAAAAAATATATATAATATTAGAATTTATGGTCTTATATTTTGAAAAACTGCTTTAAAAAAAACAAAGAGCTGAGACTAAGAGCATGCCTCAAACAAAAGAGAAAAAAAATCAAAGACTTGTAATTACTTTACATATATTTTTTTGTAAACTAAGGCTTTTTTATTGTTAAAAAGAGACAAAAATTATGTTAATCCAATAAATATAAGTCTACTATTAAGCATTTACTAATTTATTGTATTAAAATTAATTATCAATACAATAATCTCTCATCACATGAATGAATAATATAAAATAAATTATCTATTTTATAGTCATATGTTTTAAAATATTCAAAAAATATCTCTTTATGTAACACTTATCATAATCACAAATTATCACTACAATTTTATATCTATAAAAATCAACAGCCATCTACGATTCTACATAATAGAATTCACCTTAAATAAATGACGGGGTAAAAAACATTCTAAAACCTAGTCTCTGCCCAAACCGTCAATATCCCTTCCATTAACACGTAGTAACACATTGCAAATCTATTCATTTATTGGATGACTGGATGTTGAACAGAATAAATAAAATCCGGAAGTCCAACCAATAACATCACAACACCTTTTTCCCATTGTAAACTTTATACTTTATATTAAAGATAGTAGTCACATTGTAAACAGAGAATGCCTTCTTAAATCAGTATGATATATAGCTTTTGGTATTAATTAGCTATGCTCTATTATTATTAATAATTATTTAATATATATGTTTTCTGTTATATGCTGTTTAATAGGCTTTATGGTCTTCATAAATATGAAATTGATTAGGAATATCAAGTTCTAAACTGATATTAAAGTCTATCTTAATTATGTATTGTTATGTTATTGGAATATTCATTTTATTGATGTCTATTTAGGTTTTTTTTTATAAAATATAAGTGTATTAAAGATTTTGAATTTAGATCTTTTAAATTTTGAATATTTATTTAAGAGAATAAAGTATAATTTCTATTTTTAAATATTTTTTTTTTATATTTTCTTTTGATCACCTATGAAATAAATAATGAAAGATAATATTTTACCTTCTAAAATAAAATTCAAAATTTAGAGAATTCAAATTTATAAATCTTATAATAAATATTGAGAATATAGCTTTATATATAATAATCAGGACATTCTTGACTTTATATATGTTAATTATAGGATATATAATTAAAGGTTTTTTATGGCCTAGAGAAGGGAGTTTTAATTTATGACCTCTTTTAAAATTTATATTTTTTAATTTCAATTTGGGTTAATCTCAGTGTTGCTGTTATGTCTGTAATATTGATTAAAAATGAGACAATTTTATTTTGTTTCTTAATGATTAAACAGAAATAGAGTAACATGTTATTTTTTAGTATACTAAAATGTTGTAACTTCTGCTGAATTGATTATGCAGGAGACAATTTCATTTTGTCTCTTATCGAATAAAATTAGAAACAGAATAGAGAAGAAAAAATGGCATAGCCATATATCTCGGTTTAACCAATGTATGCAGTGTGACCTACATCCAGTTTTCACCACAACTGTGGTGGAATTTTCGCTATCTTTCACAAAGATTACGATCCCCATCAGTTCCCTAGGATTCTACCAATCTGAGACAAGCCAAACTTCTACCCAAGTTTGATTTGGTTAGATTTACTTCCTAAACTTTCAACCACTAAGTGTTCACCTAACTTAGTAAGAAAAATCCCTCATGATTATGAATACAATACATAAATACAACATAAAGAGTTTAAAATAATTTTATGACTTTTCTCCAAGAATATTTTCTTTGTATTTTCTCTCAATAGTTTTTTCTATTACCTCATATAATCCTTTTTTATTGATAAAAAATATAAAAAAAAGATAAAAATTGAAGAATAGAATATCCAATGTAAAGTCATGAAGGAGAAGAAGGGATAGCTTGAAAGCTATGAAGACTCAAATAGTGTACTCACTCTCTTTGTTTCAATTTTTAGTCGTTTATCCTTTTTAAAGAAGAGTAAAACTTCTAAAATTTGAATTTGATTGAACATCTTTGACTTATTTTTCTTTTCCAAAATTTATATAAGAGGAGAGATGAGATAGTAGTAGTGATTTGAGTTGGCATGCATGATGCATCCTTACTTTACTACTTCTCTTTCTTCCTTTTTCTTTTAGTTTCAAGGATAAGAGCCATTCATCTATTCTTTAGTTACAAATTTTGTTTTTGACCTTTGGTTTGTAACAGTGATACATCATCTCCTTTTTTTTTATCTTACCTGAATGGTACATGCACGAGAAAAACAATTTCAACAAGTTATAATAAAAGTAAAAAGATAAAAATGTTGTTTTAATTTTCTGATTTTTTTCTGATTCAACCGTTGATTTAATTTTTGCTTTCTGTATTAGTTAGTCTCTGACTTTTCTTCTTCTTTTTTCTTTGTTACTTAAATTTGGTAAGCACATTTTTTCTTTTGATTGAACCCTAAATTGAACATCCATTTTTTCTTGAATAAATTCTTTTTCTTCCTTAACTTAGGGATTCATCACGTGGGTTATTTTTCTAAAGAGAGAGGAGATTGTTTAGTTACTTGGCTATGGATCAAAGAAGAGATTGTTGCATTCCTCTTTGTTTTGTGATCAGTAACAATCGTCATGGGTCTCAAGAGAATAAAATGGCTATTTTTGGTCTTAAGCCTATTATACTATTAAGTTTGTTTTGAGCAATTTTTTTTTCACAATGAACACACACATCACATAAATATTTTTGGACTTTTAATCCAAGACTATAATGTTAATTAACATCAAATTATTATTATTATTTTTCTCAAACTTAATAATTTCTCCTTTAATGACAAACATTATAAAATAAAATGAATTGAAAAAAAAATAAAAGAAGTTTAATAATTCTTCCCTTTGATAATTCAAGTTTTAAGTTGATCTTTCCCTTTTTTTTTCGGTTGGCTTCCCCTGAATATATGCTTTCCTAACCTGAAATTATTTTTGGAATAGCAATCTACGTAGAACTATAATAAATGATTATTAACTTCAATCTAACCAAAACCAGCATTCAAAAGTAATTTAACAATCAGTATAGTGCTAAATGAACAACACTAATTATCAATTAAACAGTCTAATTCATTCATCAATTAGATAGCCTAATTCTTCATTCAATTTATTTTTACATATTCACTCCTTTTTTTTGTTATTAAGGAGGTGAGATATGCCCTACACAAAAATTATTAGGTACAAAGAAATGTAACAATTTAAAATTAAAATTTTTTGAGTCACAATTACAATCATTCACTTAAAGTAAAGAGTATCAAAAGATCATAACATAAATAGTAGAAGCAATTCTAAATATTAGTAGTGTAACACTTTTATTATCAGAATGTCACACTTTCGCCTGCACACTCTAATAACGAAAATATTACGACGACTTCTATATACTTAATAATAAAATATGAACTTTTAACTCGAAACTGTTTCGTTGTTTTCTTTAAAAAAATAAAAGTTCTTTTTCTTTTCTTTTTACAAACATGCATATAATTCAAAATTATAACTAAGACATATCCAATACAATCAGATGCACAAAAAAAATACTTTAAACTCCTCGTCTATCCTGAAAAGAGAAATCTGTAGAGGATGAGAATCTAACCACACGGTTTCACAAGAGAAGTTTTAGAACTGTTATAAGAGAATACGTATAAAGAAGAGTATGAATTTCAACCACAACAATTATCGTTCATCTTATGAATCTATTCAAACATCAACATATAAATAATCCAAAAATTCAACTTCATATCTTTATTTATAAAAAGTTCCAATCTCAATAAATCACGTAACATTTTAATACATATTAAAGGATCAATCAATCCAAACTTACTAATCACGGTCTCAGGTTCAAGCATAACCAATCACGACCTCTGACCCAACATATTGCGAAGAGGTCGGCTTGACAGCTTTCCGGTTCTTTCATTTCTTCATGAGTTCTCCAACTTTTCATGCTTTCTTTCTTCATTCCCTTGATCCAATCTTTGCCTCCTAAACCTTAAATCACTTAACAAACATATCAAGGCATCTAATGGAATCAAGGAGAATTAGATTTAGCTATTTTAAGTCCTAAAAAGCATGTTTTCACTCTTAAGCACAATTAAAGGAGAATGTACAAAACCATGCTATTTTATTGAATAAATGTGGGTGAAAGGTGATAAAATCCCTTAAAGTTAATACAAGATAAACCCTACAAATGGGGTTTGTCACATATCCAACTAACACTCGGTCTCAAAATAGAATTAATCACATGCACAAACAATACAAGGCAAACACAATTAAAGAGCAGTTATAGTAAGTACCACAATTAACAGTTAGTAAAGAATTTATCAGATAGGCAAATCAAAACACTTAAGCACACTCAAAAAATAACAAACAAATGCAGTATGATGCATGCCTGTTCTACTAGCTATGAGCTCACGTGTTGGTTAAAGTGCCAGAACTTAACTTAAATCCAGATAGCATCTCCCGGATTAGTCTTTCTGTCACGTATTCCCAGGAGGAATAATTCCGTAGAAGAGTGTCCTACCACCTTCTCTTGGAGGTATACTAAAAAAATATTCTGTGGGAGAGTGCCCTACCACCTTGCAACTAGAGAGAGACGTGGGAGAAATATTTCGAGGGAGAATGTCCTCCCACCTTCTCTACTTTCAACACAAAACTACAAGAGGATGTAGGAAAAATATTTCGAATGAGAGTGTCCTACCAACTTTTTCACTCTCAACTAACAATCAAAAGAGGATGTAGGAAAAAATATTTCGAGGAAGAGTACCCTACCATCTTCCCCACTCTTGTACTACAACTGCATCCTTAGGAGAAATAATTTCAAGGGAGAGTGCCCTACCACCTTCTCTTGGAGGTATTCTCATTCACAAACATGCAAGCGGGACAAGACCACCGTCCTTGTCATTTCAGTAATAACAATCCTTTAAAATCTTAATCTGAAGCAAGTGGAACTAAGTGACAATTCTTGCATCTTACCCATATGTTTCAAAAATCAAGTCTTTATTTTATTTCCATCGTAATCATACTTAGACATAACCAAGCTCAACATCAAAACTGCAATTATATAATAATTATATTTTAATCAGACCTCATCATTAATATAATCATAATTATCACTAATCAATCTTAATATTCTTCTCATTCACTTTCATATGTCATTCTTTAATTAATCACTTTAGGGGCAAACTAAACCCAACTTTCAAACTTCTTAGATTCAACTTAAAATACTTTCAAGATCCTCAACCTTTACCTTATAATTATTAAAATTCACAAATCAATTTTCTAAATTAACAAAACTATAAATATTCAAATTTTCTTTAACCGAGTTATCAAACTAACTCCAATAATCCATTTCTTCAAATCTATTTGAAACTCCCAAGAACATAATTCTTAAATTAAAATTAATTAAACAAAACTCACTTTTGATTTAACTAAAAATCACTTTTACCCAAAAACTTAGCGCATTCAAAACTAAGCCATTTCTAAATTATCAAATCATTTTCAAATATCAAACCATTTTCAATATCAAATCATTTTTAAATATCAAATCATTTTTCATTGAAGTCGAACTACTTTTTATTTCAATCAAAATTAGCTTCCTTTCAAATATTTTTCTATTAAAATCAAAGAAAAATTACTTGTTCATTTCAAACTTTACAAGACCCTCCAACCATTTTCATTCAACGTTTAATATTAACCAAAACTACTTTTTTGTACATTTTTACAAACATTTCAGTAACACCTCTCCTAAAACTCAGACTTTACTATTCTTACGAGTTCTATCAATTACTGCAATCATTGACCATTTTCTCAACAACAATCAAAACAACAAGATTCTCAATTCATTCAATTTAGTAGCCAAAGTAATGTTATTAATATAACCAAAATTTACAGCAAACACTCAGTCTCAAATATCAGAAAACATCCACAATCCAACCATCATCATAATAATTCCAAATCAGGCACAGACTCAACTCTATTCATCAATTACTCATCACGTTTTAATTTCACAATCAATACAGTATTATCAGGCAACCACTTCAGCAACAAACAACTAAAAATTTTTAATCGATCAATAAACTAACTAAACAGGCCATTATATTCATTCAAAGTAACTCAATTCAATTCATAAGACTTACAAAATCATAAAAACACATTTTTCGCATTAATATCGACTTGTAAAATTTTTTGAAAGTAAAATGAGATCTAGAAAAAATTCTACCTCGATCGCGACTTAACTATGGGATAAACTCCCTTTTATACTTATTTTCACAACAGTCGCAGTTGCAAAAGCAGCAGCTTCAATCACGACATGTAATAACAGGAACTCAACTTTATGGCAATAACGCCGCAAAACCCTCAGCATTATATAATAAGGCAACAATTATAAGGGCTTAGAAACAAAAATAACTCACTGTATAAAAAGAAATTAAGACTATGGGACAGCAGCACCTCGGCAGTGCTTTCGGTGACCACAGCCACAGTGATGAATTCTGAATAGAGCCAAAAGAAGCGGTGGGAAGTTCCCAGCAGTTTCGACAGCCAGAACGATGGACTTGACGGCGGGGATCTCGTCTGACACCAACAACGGCAATGTAACTCCGACAGTGACTGAGAAATGGCTCAACGACGGCAATGGAGGCACAGTGGCGACTGGGTAGTGACAACGGCGGCAAGTTGCACGGACGACAATAGTGACACGTGAAGACAGCTCCACGGACGGCGGCAGCAGCTCCTCCTTCCATGTCTCCTTCTCTCTCGTGTGGGCTCCTCGGAGACACTTCCCAACGACCTCCTTCTCCATCTTAGCATGTGTGTGTATGTGTGTTGTCCCTGTGTGTGGTGTTTTGGGAGAAGATGGGATAGTTGCTAGGGTTTTAGAAGGGAGTGTGAGTGAGTGGTATGCTAGGGTTAGAGTGAGTGTAAATTAGGATTTTTTTAGGAACGAATAATAAAATTAAAGTATAGAGAAACAATTGAAAACTAAATATAGTTCTAATATAATTACTCTTGAGAATACTACTTATTTTCACTTACAAAATTATTTTCTAAATAAATGCTCTAATTCAAAATTAGAGGTAATCAAATAGATTTTTCTTTTATTCATAAAATAAAGTTCATAATCTAACTATTCAAATCATAGCATATAAAGTTTTCATTATTTTTCAATTACTAAAACTTTAAATTATAAAAATAAAAAATATCCGATTACTATGAAAATTATGAGTGCTAATTGATTTAAAACTCAAAACCTAATAACTATCTTTAATTACCTTTTTATAAGATAATTTTTTAAAAATATAAATCATAAATAAATATCAATAATTTCAATTAACTCTTAAAAAAATTCGAAGTCTTACAGGTAGAAGAGACAATGGACTAGACATCAAATTTCTCTTCCTCGATTTTCAAGATTTTGTCTTCTTCTTAATCAGATTGCATTGGTTCCTCTTTCAAGAAATCAATATACTTTAGAAGTATTTCAATTTGAGTTGATAATATGTTTGGTCAAATTCACAAATTTTTGTACCACGTCTTTCACAATTCCATTGACTAAGTACTTGTTGGAGGAAGATGTACCAACAGCTGAGGGTGGAGGAAGACTTTAATCTTCTTCTTCTTTCATGATAGTGTCCTTTCCAGTTCTAGTCCCATTTTTCTTAGATTGTTTTACTGCACTACCACATTTCAGATAAGATGTTCTATTCTTTTGTTTTTCGTCAGTTAGATCAACACCAAAATATTTGAAAAAATAGGTTAAAAACATGCCATATATTAAGGAAACATTTTTGTCACCGCAGATACAATCATACATGTGATGTATCATCAAGTATGTAAAAGAGATTTATGCTTTGTTGAGAATGGCATATAGAACTAAGGTGTCACTGAGAGTAACCCTTTGATAGGAACGACTTTGAGACAAGAGAATATGAGTGATGATACGGTACAATTGGGCTCTAATAGGACCTAGAGACCGGTGGTTTGGAATGACACCATCTATGAGAAAAATATTCTGACATATATTGGCCAAAACATCTTTGTATAAAATGTCAAGATCATTATCCCATCTATCAGAAGTGTAGGTATTTACACTTATGTCATAATAATCTAGGATTTCACTAATTAAATATTTGTTTAAATAAATTTCATGGTCTTTTACATATAAATGAACAATTTTTTCATGATAGTACATGTTAACATAGAACTCTCGAACCAACTCAGGGTAAACTGGTTTTCAAATTTTAAAAAGATTTTTTCAGTCCAGATAAACAATGTTTTCAACAAAGTTTAAACTCTTTTTTAACAAATGCATCTAAATAAGTTAGATGTGTATAACATAAGGAACAATTAGATACTACAACCCTGTAAAATTCGAAGTTTATGCTTGAAGAGAATTGAACTGGGTCAAAGTTAGAGTGAGGGAGGTTACCAAAATGAGACTTAAAATTAATAGGATCAAGGCTATCAGGTTCCTTTACAAAATGAAGAAAAGGGTCACGGTTACCTTTGGTCAAACGATTTGGGGATACTTTGGGAGCAGAACATCCTTGTGGACGAGAAGAGGATCGAGGAGGAGGAGATGTCGGTGGTTTTTCCGCTACCATTGGTTTCTTTTTCTTGCCCATATTTGCCTTAGAGGTACCAACGTCTGAAGGCGTTGTTGCCAGACGGCGGGCAGTGGTCTTTGTTTGTGCCATTGTCTCGTGAACAGATGAGGAGTGTGATGAAGAATGAGAGTGGATGTGGATATAGATGTGTGCTTGATTTTTTGGATGAGGATTTATGTGGACGGTTTGCTAAAGAACCTTTGCGGATAAATTCCTTCTTTCTCGTTATAATGAACAGTAATAAATGCAATTTTTGAGAATGACAAAAGTTCGGTGAGGAAGATGAGCGGGTTCCAATAAGTGAATACAATGAATTCTTAATTTGAAAACACAAAATCATCTTTCAAAAGGATTTGAAAAGGTGTTTAAAATTTTTGAATTTAGATCCTTTAAATTTTGAATTTGTACTTTAGAGGATAAAGTGTGATCTTCTACTTTTGAATGGTTTCTCTCTCATATTTATTTTTGGTTTCACCTATAAAATAAATGGTGAGAGATCACACTTTACTCTCTAAAGTAAAATTTAAATTTTAGAGAATCCAAATCTAAATTTTTTTATAAATATATGGAAGTAAGCATGTGAAAAGACAAGTCAAAAATATCTTTGAGAATCTGAACATGATTTGACTTGATAGAAAACATAAAAATAAATATTATAGATTTACGATCAAAGATATGATGAGGTTCATTTCATAGAATAGAACTTCCTTTTAGATTCAATGGTGGGTTATAAGGAAACGCAAAAAAATTTGACTATACTGAGATGCTGTGACTTTTGCTGGACTGATTATGCAGGAGACAATTTCGTTTTGTTTCTTATTGAAGAAAATTAGAAACAGAACAGAGAAGAGAAAATGATACAGCCATATATCCTGATTCAACCATCATGTGCAATGTGGCCTACATCGAATCTCCATCACAACTGTGGCAAAATTTTTATTATCTTTCACAAAGATTACAATCACCAATTTTCTAGGATTCTATCCAATCATATCTAGGACAAACCAAACTTCTACCCAAACTTAATTTGACTAGGTTCACTTTCTAAACATTTAACCACTAAGTGCTCTCCCAACTTAACAAGAAAATTCTCTTAGGATCATAAATACAAAATAAAAATGCAGACAAAAGAGTTTAAAATAATTTTATGGCTTTTTTTCAAAAATACTTTATTTGCCTTTTTTCTCAATGACTTTTTCTATTAACTCACATAATGCCTTATTCCATTGATAAAAAAATAAAGAAAGATAAAAATTTAAGAACAAAATATTCAATATAAAGCTATGAAGGAGAAGAAGAGATAGCTTAAAAGTTATAAAGATCCAAACAGTGTGCTCACTCTCTTTGTTTCAATTTTTGGCCGTTTACTCTTTTTAAAGAAGAGTAAAGCTTCCAAAATTTGAGCTTGTTTGAACACCTTTGACTTGTTCTTCTTTTCCAAAATTTAGATCAGAGACGCCGAAAAGAGATGAGACAGTAGCAGTGATTTGAGTTAGTATGCATCCTTATCTTACTGCTTTTCTTTCTTCCTTTTTTGTTTTTTGGTTTCAAGGATCTGAGCCATTTATCCATTCTTTGACTCCAAATTTTGTTTTTGACCTTTGATTTGTAACAGTGATACACAACTTCCGTTTTCTTTATCTTACCCGAATGATGCATGCAGGAGGAAGGCAACTTCAACAAGTTATAATGGAAGCACAAAGATAAAAATGTTATTATGATTTTCTTATGATTCAACCGTTGATTTGATTTTTGTTTTTTGCATTAATCTCTGACTTTTCTTTCTCTTTCTTCTTTGTTATTTGAATTTGATAATCACCTTTTTTTATTGAACCTAAACTAAGCATCTTTTTTGCTTAATTAAGTTCTTTTTCTTCTTTAACTTAGGAATTAATCACGTGGGTGAATTTTTTGAAGAGAGAAGAGAGTGTTTGGTTGCTTGATTACAGGGCAAAGAAAAAGTTGTTGCTTTCCTCCTTGTTTTGTGAGCAACAACATTGTCATGGAGCTTAAGAGAATGAAATGTCTGCTTTTGGTTTTGGACCTGTTATATTATTGGCTTATTTTGATCAATATTTTTTTGCACAATGAACACATCATAAATATCTTTGGGATTTGAATTCTCTAAATTTTGAAATTCATTTTAGAAGGTAAAGTATGATCTATTATCATTTATTTCATAGGTAGGACTAAGAAAAAATATAAAAGAGAAAACATTCAATAGTGAGAGATTTAACATTATACTCTAAAATAAAAATCTAAAATATAGAGGATCCAAATTCCATCTTTGGGCTTTCAATCCAAAATTATAATGTTAATAATCGTTAAATTATTATTGTTATTCTTTCCCAACCTCAACATACATAATTAAATCTATTCAATTTTAATAAAATTTTGAAGAATTTTGTTAACAAAAGCCCTAAGGATATTAGTGATACTATACGATCAAGTTATTTTCACAAATAAATTCAACTAAATTAGTATAATAATTTATCAACAAAATAAAAAACTACTATACATGTCTGAGTGAATTCATGCTTCTTTTTTTTTAAAAAAATGATTAAACTTAGTTATAAAAATAATTTATTTACCTATTATTTTTCGATATAAGTGATATTTTGTATTAAGAACAATTTGCCCTAAAAGAAAAAAAAATCATAATTGAATTCATTCCAAAAAGCAATTATCATTATGTTCTTAACATTTTTAAGAAATTCTTAACTAATTCTTTTGGACTAGCAATTTCTTTGTTTCCACTAGAAATTAAAAAAAAAAAAAGAAACCCTAGTTTGCTCATCACTCTACAGCAAGTAAAGCCGTAAAGGTGACTTTGTGATTGGTGATATTGGAAATTGTGATTATGTTATGCTTAACTACATGTTAAGCAATCATGCTTTCCATCCTAATCAGTAGTGTGATTTCGCGTGAGAACTACACTAATATACTGTATATACTACTTAGAGCTCTCCAATGCCAAAATCAAATCAAATAAAGATGCTTATTAACAATGATCAATTTGAATACAAAAAGTTATATTGACCAATAATATACATTTGATTAATGTTATGCGTCCAAGGCATCAAATAAATAAAGGTTATTTCATTTCCAAATCTAAGAATGCAAAGCAATTTACTACTTGTGCATTGTTATCCATTATAGAAAGTAAGAGAATAATTTCTTGTTTCAGTTAGGTTAATTACTTAAGGAGATTAAAAGAGGAGAAAAAGAAAAAGATTCTATACAGATTAGAGTCAAAGAAATCAAATGAAGACAAAATCAAATCATTAGTGCTGTTGGGTAAACAAGAACTATTGTGATATGGACTTGATTACTTCATTATGGACAGTATTTTATTTTATTTTATTTTTATTTATAAATTTCATAGCTACTTACGAAATTGGTGCAGCCTGTATGAGTATGACTAATTAATTCGGTGGTAACGACTATTTTTTTTTACGATATCTCTTAATTCGATGAATTAATGATTATCGTTTAATTTTATTATAAATTTAAATTTTATTTATAAAATTATATGTCAATTATTGATTAATAAATTATTACATATATAAAATAAGATTTAAATCTCTAATATTTGTCTATACAGAATAACGAATAAATTAAGTAATTAACTACTTGACCATCCCAAACTAACAGGAAAAAATATTAATTAATTAGGACATAAAAAATATATATAAAACCATGTCAATTAATTAAGAATGTGGAACTTTAATTTAATTAATTAGGACATAAAAAATATATATATAACCATGTCAATTAATTAAGAATGTGGAACTTTAATTATGTGGCCCCGTTGGGTTTATGGCACTAATTATAAGAATAATGTTAGTAACTGAAGTTAATTAATTAGAGAAACTATAAACGCACCACACGATATAGGCATATAGACATGAAAGGAATCTTAGGTTTATTTTTTAAATTTAATGTCTTCTTTTGCGCAGTTGTGATCTTAAAGAAAATTAAGAAGCAGACACAATCTTTAATCTGGTGATGCATAAGTTTGATAGCTAGGGAAGTAGACAATCCACCAATTCCATGATAGGGAATCTTAAAAATGATATACCAACAGACAACTTCATTTTTAATGGATATTTACCTAAAACTTATCTTGAATTTAATGGGATGTCTCATCCATAACCACTATCAATTGAACATTAATTCTCTATATACAATTATACATTCTAGTTCGCTGCTCTTATTATTTATTTATTTATTTTTTTTGTTTAAACAGAAATCAATTGGTAATAAAATCCTAGCTAGTAAGTATAAATATTTAAAAAAAAAAAAACAAAGAGTGAGACGTTTTTCTTTTGTCAAAATTGTCTTTGGATAAGCTTTAAGATTCATCAAGAATATTTTCACTCTTTTCACTTAATCACTGTATTTTAATCTTAAGGAATTCTACTAGTAATTCTGATGATAAATAAATTTTAGCTTCATAATATTAATATCCTTTTTTTATAATTATTTATTATTATTATTTTTGGAAGTCCAAAATATGAACACACACTAAATGTGGAGAAAAACAAAAAGAAACAGTAGAACACAATCACACAATAAAATCATTCCTGGAGGTGCATTAAGTAATTATTTATTCTGTTAAGTAATTTATCATATATATCAAATTATTTAATAATTATTTTATAATGTATCATTCTTATATAAAAATATATATTATTTATTATCTGAATAATCACTCTTAAAGAATCATATTCATGAGAATTTTTAAAAACTTGGAAAAAGACAAAAAAAAAAAAGGAAGCGAAAATGTTACCGCGTATAATAGGACCGAATAGCTTATAATTATATGTTAATCTAATACAATTATTATGTTTTGTATTATAGAGACCGTGAAACCGTTTGCTTCGTCCTTTCCAGATGTATTATACTATTATTTCCTAATATATGAAAGCTGGCTTCCAAATATCATATACATTTTTGCACTAAAAATCAAATATCTCGAAACCTTTTTAGCTGATTCTCTTATTTTATTTACCACCCCTTATATTATTCGCTTGTCACATTTTTAAAATGCGATTCGTGAAAAAATCCGTTTCTGTCAAATTTCGTTGCTTTGCTACGTGAGCATCGTTGGAATATAATTAAGATTAATTAATATTATTATTATATAAATATAGACGATATTAATTAATTTAAATTGATGTTAATGATTCTCTAACAAGCATTATGCCAACTGTTATCCCTTGTGGCAAAATTTTGGATAAAAAGTTCTATGATGCTGTAGATAAAACTTTCAGCGGTTTTTTTTTTTGAAATAAAATTGTTTTATATTTTTATAAAATTATTTTAAAACTTTAATTTTTTAAATATGATTTTGTTGTTGAGAGCAAGTTCGTCGCATCACGGCGAACTCTATAAAAATTATAGAGTTCACTTAATCTCTCGCTGAACTTCTTTTAATTTTTTTCAATTCCACGTTTTTAATCCATTATTATCATCTCCAAATAGTATATAAATCTACAAACAATAAGAGTACATAAAAATACACAGACAACAAGTGCTTTTTCAAGAATTTTTTTTAATTATAAATTAAAAAAATAAGTTATATTTAACAATGACAACTATTATCATCATCTCTAATAAGCCATATTTAACAAGGATTTTTTAAATTATAAGTCGTATTTTATTTTGAAAAAAATTATTTATATTTTTTAAATTTTTTAAAATAAAATACGACTTATAATTAAAAAAATTCTTGTTAAATATAATTTATTCTGGTCATGTTTGTTGTCCGTATATTTTTGTATACTTCTATATACTGTTTGTATATTATTTGGAGATGATGACAATGGATTAAAAATGTAGGATGAAAAAAAATTAAAGAGAGTTTGTTGGAATTAGACGAATTCTATAATTTTTATAGAATTCACCGGGGTGCGATAAACTTGTTCTAAAAAAAATCGTATTTAGAGAATTAAACTTTAAAAATAGTTTTTGGAGAAATATGATTTTTTTTCTGAAAAAAATCAAAAGGAGTTAATATGGTTATAGTGTTAAATAGATGTGTTTTTTTTTTGTGGAACGCAAACTTTTACAAAATATAAAGTTCCTTTAATAAAGCCTGCAATAATGCAGTCTGCTTTTGTTTTTTTATATTATACGAGTAATCATAAACTTAATAACATAATTTTTTTATTAGTAATAATCAAATTATTATATTAAATTATTTTCATAATCTAATAAACAAAATAAATACCTTATGTTATTATAATAAAGAAATAATTTTAAAATACTAATAAGGAAACAGAATTTATGATCACTTAAATAAATTGTTATGTATTTTTTTGATTGATTGTTATTCATTTTAAATTATATACTTTTAAATTTATATTTTAACAGAAATTTTTTGTAAAAGGTATTTGATTTTCAATTTAAAATATTGATTCATTTTTTCAACTACCTAAAATTTTCAAAATAAAAAACATTAAATAAATAATAAACAATTATATTGTACAACAAATTTGCTTGTGAATTTTGCATTATCTTTATTGTACTTTCTTAAAATGTGAAAAATAAATTAATTAGAATTAACTCATTTTTACAATTATAACAAAGAAACACAAGCATTAAAAAGACTATTAATGTGTTATTTAACTTAAGCAACAGATAATATAAAAAAAGAGTTTAATAATTTGACTATTATTATTATTATTATTATTATTATTATTATTATTATTATTATTATTATTATTATTATTTGAAGCATTTTTTTACGAATAATACCAAATTTGTCTTTACTGTCTAAAAATTCATTTTTTAACTATTTTTTTCTAAATTAATTATAGCTTACACATCTTTAATTCTAAAAAGCAGACAAATTATATGTTACTAATTATGATGTACGGACACTAACATAAACATAAAATACGATACAAAATATATGAACACATAAATTTAAAATTCTTTTATATGTTAAAAATAAAACTAGACATACTAACAGGTGATAATATTTAAGTGTATTTAAATGTATCAAAATTTTTTTTTAACTTTTATAAATATATAATTGAAAGTAAAAGACACGTGTATCAGACATATGGAATATCGTATCTAAATATATTTAATATCCAGATACAACATCAAAATATCTGTATTTCATAGATTATTAATGACATATGAAACTCAGAGAGCTGTAAAAGTAAAAGCAACACATGTTCCTCCTAATTATCTGTACGTAGCTAATTTAGAACATTTTTAATAAGTTGTAATATAACATTTTAGAAAAACCAAGGTGGTATCTAGTAGTTAACAATCATATAAAATTATTCCTCCTGTTGAAATAGTAACTCTTCTCTGGTACTAGTTTTAATTAAGTTCGGAAGATGTAGTCAGTGATAACAATTAGGGCGGAATAAATATTTTCAATATCTATACCTATTTTGAATATTAATTACCTATTTTATTATCACCATTATTCATCAGTTTCATTTGGGATGGCCTTCATTTGTTATTCAACTTCCACTAAAAATTTAGAGTCAATACTAACAAAACAATCAACACTTATTCAAGTAAGTAACTGTTTTTTTAAATTTCTCATCTACTTTTAGAAGAGAGATCCCAACAACTCTAAGATAAAGGGACGGTTATCCACCGTCAGAAGTGGAACTACTTCAACGGTGGTTATTGGATCCTCTCTATAAATACACTGTGTCACTCAAGTAAATCTAAGTTCCAATACACTCTAAACCTGCTTACTCCCTTGCTAACTTAGGCATTGGAGTGTATTTACAGGTACCACCCCCATTCTTTCACATACATAACTCGGACGGTATTTCCAGACGTAAAGTAAGTCGAAGACCACCTTCCTCTAGGGTTTGGGTTTCTCATTCGAGCTCAACCCTTCAGTTCTAAGTAAGCCCCAAAACATTGGCACCGTTGCCTGGGACCCTGGAAGATCAACCAACAATGGCAGACGACCAACAAGAAGATGGACACACCGCATCGGAGTCTGAGCAAGAACACCAAGACACGGTCAACAATGACAGGATAATAATACCCTTACAAGGAACGGGGGGACAGCATGGCGAAGGTCCCTCCAACACCCAGGGATAAAAAAGAATCTTTTCTGAGGTTCATCAACCTGGAAAAGATGGGCAACCTCACTCCGCTGACTTAATGGGGTTACTGCATAGCCACCAAAGTCGACTCGAGCAACCAGAGCAAGAGCTAGAACGACAGCATGAGACGGAGCGAAGCCTAAGGAGAGATATCAAACGAAGAAGAGAGCTAGAAGAAAAGCTCTCAAGGCTGGAATCCAACATCCGAAATAAAAATTTTCATAGAGATCGAGAAGACACCCCGCTAGGAGTAGAGGACCCATTCATCGAAGATATCATGAGGGCTAAAGTTCCCATAAACTTTAAGAGCCCTGATATGGACTTGTATGATGGGACGACTGATCCGAAGCACCACCTCAGTAATTTCAAAAGTCGAATGTATTTAGCTGATGTGTTGGATGCCACTCGCTGTAAGGTTTTTCCGACGACCCTAACAAAGGCGGTCATGAAGTGGTTTGACAGCCTTCCCCTAAGGTCGGTAGCCTGCTTCGATGATCTCTCGCGCCAGTTTCTCGCGCGATTTTGAATTCAAAAAGACAAGGTCAAGCATGCTCCTAGCCTGCTAGGAGTAAAACAGGAAGTTGGAGAACCCCTGAGAGACTACATGGAGAGGTTTAACAAAGCATGTTTGGAAATCCAAGATTTACCTATTGAAGCAGTAATAATGGGTCTTGTTAATGGACTTTGAGAAGGACCCTTCTCCTAGTCCATCTCAAAAAGACACCCGACTTCCTTGAGTGATGTACAGGAACGAGCTGAAAAGTATATCAATATGGAAGAAAATGGCAGGTTACGAGAACCTAACTGGCGACTAGGGCATCCCAACCAATCAAAAGAAAAAGAGAGAGAACCTAAGAAAAAGGAAGAAATCGGGTCTGAAAGGCCCAAAAGATATCATTCCTACACTCCCCTACGAATTTCCTTGGTCAATGTTTACAGGAAAATTTTCCATACTTAAAAGCTACCTCTCCTGCGACCAATCAAGAACAAAAAAGGAGGGGGGAGCCGCAATGAATACTGTGAGTACCATGAGTTGTATGGACATTCCACAAATGATTGCTATGACCTAAAAAATGTGATAGAAAAACTAGCCAGAGAAGGTCAGTTAAACAGATACCTCATGGAGAGGTTGGACAATCATGGGAAGAGAAAAAGAGACGATGAAGGTCACGGACGAAGAAGTCCGCCCCTACAAACCCACGAACGACATATTCACATGATATCGGGAAGCTTTGCAGGAGGAGGGGTGACCAAATCATCTCGAAAAAGACATCTGAAAGAAGTTTACCAAGTCAGAAATGAAGGACCCGACCTCCCAACCATTTCCTTTACCAAAGAAGACGGACAAGGTATTGTACCTGGGTATGACGACCCAATAGTGATCACCATGATTCTCGCCAATGCTCATCTACACAGAATTTTGGTGGACCAAGGAAGTTTGGCAGACATCCTGTTTAAACCAGCATTTGATAAGTTGGGATTGGACGAGAAGGAGCTAAGAGGCTACCCTGACACCCTCTTCGGGTTAGGAGACACTCCCATTGAGCCACTGGACTTCATCTCCCTTCACACTACTTTTGGAAAAGGGACAAAATCCAAGACTTTGAGCATCGACTTCATTGTCGTCGATGTAGCTTATGCATACAACGCCTTAATAGGTAGAACAAACCTAAATCGGCTTGGAGCGGTGGTTTCTACCACCCCCACCTTTGCATGAAGTTCCTAACACAAGAAGGGATTGCCACCAACAGAGGAGATCAGTAGTTGGCGAGAAAGTGTTATAACGGAAGCCTTAACATGAGAGGTAAAGGCAAAAAAGTCAATACCATTGAACTCGGAGGAGTCTGAGTTAAAGAAGGGCTACGACCATAGCCTGAAGGAAGATCAAAGAAGTACAGATCGGACAAGAGGTCGGAAAGAATACCAACATAAAAGTCATTTTAACGAAAGGGTTGAAGCAGAAGCTGACACAGCTCCTACAACAAAATTCCGATCTCTTCACTTGGAAGGCTTCCGACATGCCTGGGACGGATCCGAAACTCATGTCACACAGATTGGCTATTCATTCGGGATCCTGACCTGTTCAACAAAGAAGGCGGAAGCTAGGACCTGAGTGGGTTCAAGTGGTCGAAGAGCAAATACAAGCCCTACTGAAAGCAGGCTTTATTAGAGAAGTCAAGTACCTGACATGGTTGGCAAACATGGTGCTAGTTAAGAAACAAAATGGCAAATGGAGGATGTGTGACTACACGGACCTTAACAAGGTGTCTCCAAAAGACCCCTATCCTCTACCAAATATTGATACCCTAGTGGATTCCAACTCAGGGTACCAATACTTGTCATTCATAGACGCCTACTCAGGGTATAACCAAATCCCGATGTACAAGCCAGAACAAGAGAAGACATAATTCATCACGCCAAGAGAAAATTATTGCTACGTGGTCATGCAGTTTGGATTAAAAAATGCAGGAGTCACTTATCAAAAGCTGATGAACAAGGTGTTTGCACCTCACTTAGGAGAGTTAATGGAGGTGTATGTAGACGACATGCTGGTGAAAACCAAGGATGACAACAGCCTCCTGGACGACCTCTCGAAAGTCTTCGACACCATAAGAGCACACTGGATGAGATTAAATCCCGACAAGTGCACCTTTACAGTAGAGGTAGAAAAATTTCTAGGATTCATGCTAACACAAAGGGGGATTGAAGCTAATCCCGACAAGTGTACAGCGGTCCTGGAAATGAAGAGCTCGACCTGCTTAATGGAAGTCCATCAGTTGAATGGCCGACTTGCAGCTTTATCCATGTTCTTGGCAGGATCAGCATTAAGATTCTTGCCACTTTTTTTCCTACTAAGAAAAGGATGTCAGTTCGAATGGACTCTTGAATGCAAGAAGGAATTCCAAGAGTTCAAAAGGTACCTAAGCCAACCTTCAATTCTTACCTGACCAAAAGCGGGCGAAGAACTCGTGTTATACTTAGCTATCGTAGAGAAGGCCATGGCGTCAGCTTTGATATGAGAAAACGAGGTCAGACAGCATCCTGTCTACTTCACAAGTAAGGTGTTGCAAGGCCTCGAACTAAAGTATCAAAAACTTGAAAAGTTTGCATACGCCTAGATAATAGCATCTAAAAGGCTTCGACCTTATTTTCAATCTCACACCATAAAAGTTCGGACGAACCAGCCCATGAAACAAATCCTTCAGAAAATAGATGTTGCGGGTAGAATGGTTCAATTGGCTATAGAGCTATCCGAGTTCAATTTGAAGTACAAACTCGGACAGCAATCAAAGCCCAATGCCTCACCAACTTCATGGCTGAATACCCAGGAGACCAAGAGGAGACCTCCACTACCTGGGAGTTGTACATGGATGGTTCCTCCAACAAAGTCAGAAGTGGTACAAGCATAATACTAGCTAGCTAAGAAGGAACTCAAATAGAAGTCTCCTTGAAATTTGAGTTCCCAGCCTCCAACATTCAAGCAGAATATGAAGCCCTAATTACTAGACTAAAGTTAGCTAAAGAATTCAGAGCAACCAAAGTAGTCGTTTTCACCGCCTCTCAAGTCGTGACTTCTCAAATTAACATAGAGTACCATGCTAAAGATCCAAACATGAAAAGATACTTAGAAAAAAAACTATGGAGTATCTTGGGTAATTTCCTGAAACCGAGGTCAGGCATATAACTCGGGATCTTAATAGCAAAGCAGACACCCTCTCCAAGTTGCCAAGTACCAAGCCTGGTGAAAATAATAGGAGCCTGATCCAAAAAACTCTCCAAGAACCTTCAGTCACCAAGGTAGATGCCAAGCTAGATATCTTAGAAGTTTCTGGATTAAACCTTGGATGGATGACTCCCCTGACCGAATACTTAAAATTTGACATCCTACTGGGGGAACAAAAAGAAGCCAAAAAGATTCGGAGGAAAGCACAAATCTACACACTGGTGAAAAGTGTCCTCTACCA
Source organism: Arachis duranensis (assembly GCF_000817695.3). Classification (NCBI taxonomy): domain Eukaryota; kingdom Viridiplantae; phylum Streptophyta; class Magnoliopsida; order Fabales; family Fabaceae; genus Arachis; species Arachis duranensis. The sequence continues at coordinate 97,591,754 of NC_029776.3, forward strand.
AAGAGGAATATCGACACTATTATTAAAGTGCGTTCTGACTTCTAAGACAGAAGAAGTGCTGGACGAAGTGCACAATGGTATCTGGGAAAATCATCTCGGGGCAAGATTCTTAGCCAGAAAGATTATTCGAGTTGGATTCTTCTGGCCGACCTTACAAAAAGATGCCACCGACTTCGTAAGGAGGTGTCAACCATGCCAGATGCATGCCAACTTTCATGTCGCTTGGTGCGCGAAATTGTGAACAATACTTTTCACAACTCTCATAATCCCCGGTCATGAACCCCAAAAACTTGGTAGCTCAGTACCATGGCATTACACAACTTCGCACAACTAACCAGCAAGTGCACTGGGTCGTCCAAGTAATAAACCTTACACGAGTAAGGGTCGATCCCACGGAGATTGTTAGTATGAAGCAAGCTATGGTCATCTTGTAAATCTTAGTCAGGCAAACTCAAATGAATATAGTGATGAACGCATAAAACATAAAGATAAAGATAGAGATACTTATGTAATTCATTGGTAGGAACTTCAGATAAGCGCATGAAGATGCCTTCCCTTCCGTCTCTCTGCTTTCCTACTGTCTTCATCCAATCCTTCTTACTCCTTTCCATGGCAAGCTTATGTAGGGTTTCACCGTTGTCA
>NC_029776.3:97599792-97601030 GCF_000817695.3 Arachis duranensis
AGAATTCGGTCAGGTCCTCTAAAGAGAGTTGTGCTTTGGCTTCTCTTAGCTTTCTCTTCAAGGTCCTTTCAGGTTCAGGATCAGCCTCAACAAGAATGCCTTTGTCTTTGCTCCTGCTCATATGAGAGAGAAGGGAACAAGAAATGTGGAATCCTCTATGTCACAGTATAGAGATTCCTTGGAGTGTCAGAGGAGAAGAAGAGTAGAAGACAGAAGTAGAAAATTCGAACTTATCAAAGGAGATGGAGTTCGAATTTTGCATTAAGGAATAGTGTTAGTCCATAAATAGAAGGATGTGAGAAGAAGGGAAGTGATTTTCGAAAATTAAGTGAAAATTTTGAAAACATTTTTGAAAAACATTACTTAATTTTCGAAAATAAAAGTGGGAAAGAGGTGAAGTGTTTTTTTTTTGAAAAAGATTTTGAAATTAGAAATCAAAAAGATTTAATTGAAAATTATTTTGAAAAAGATGTGGTTAAGAAGATTTGATTAGTTTTAAAAAAAATATGATTGAGAAGATATGATTTGAAAAACATTTTAAAAGAGATTTGATTTTTGAAAATTAAAAACTTAACTAACAAGAAGAGATATGATTCTAACATTAAACCTTTCTCAACAGAAAAGGCAACATACTTGAAATGTTGAATCAAATCATTAATTGGTAGCAAGTATCTTTGAAAAAAGAAAGAAATTAAAATTGAAAGATATTTGATTGAAAAGATATGATTTGAAAAAGATTTGATTTTGAAAAACTTTGAAAACTGAAAAAAAATTGCATTGAAAAACAGAATCTTCCCCCTTGTGCCATCCTGGCGTTAAACGCCCAGAATGGTGCACATTCTGGCGTTTAACGCCCAAAACTATACCCTTTTGGGCGTTAAACGCCCAACCAGGTACCCTGGCTGGCGTTTAAACGCCAGTCTGTCCTTCTTCACTGGGCGTTTTGAACGCCCAGCTTTTTCTGTATAATTCCTCTGCTGTATGTTCTGAATCTTCAATTCTCTGTATAATTGACTTGAGAAGACACAAATTAAAAATATTTTTGGATTTTTTAATAATAAGAAATAATCAAAATGCAACCAAAATCAAATAACAATGCATGCAGAAAAGTCAAAATGCAATAAGAATCAAATAACAATGCATGCAAGACACCAAACTTAGCAGTTTGTATACTACTGACACTAATGAGAATGCATATGAGACACATAAAACACTCAAGTAAGAGAATTCAAAGATCA
>NC_029776.3:97602311-97610544 GCF_000817695.3 Arachis duranensis
ATACAATAGTAAAAGGTCCTACTTATAGAAAACTAGTAGCCTAGGGTGTACAGAGATGAGTAAAAAGACATAAAAATCTACTTCCGGGCCCACTTGGTGTGTGCTTGGGCTGAGCAATGAAGCATTTTCGTGTAGAGACTCTTCTTGGAGTTAAACGCCAGCTTTTATGCCAGTTTGGGCGTTTAACTCCCATTTGGGTGCCAGTTCCGACGTTTAACGCTGGAATTCCTGAGGGTGACTTTGAACGCCGGTTTGGGCCATCAAATCTTGGGCAAAGTATGGACTATCATATATTGCTGGAAAGCCCAAGATGTCTACTTTCCAACGCCGTTGAGAGCGCGCCAATTGGGCTTCTGTAGCTCCAAAAAATCCACTTCGAGTGCAGGGAGGTCAGAATCTAACAGCATCTGCAGTCCTTTTCAGTCTCTGAATCAGATTTTTGCTCAGGTCCCTCAATTTCAGCCAGAAAATACCTGAAATCACAGAAAAACACACAAACTCATAGTAAAGTCCAGAAAAGTGAATTTTAACTAAAAACTAATGAAAATATAGTAAAAACTAACTAGATCATACTAAAAACATACTAAAAACAATGCCAAAAAGCGTACAAATTATCCGCTCATCATCGCTCTCCTAGAAAAGCTAATTAGTATAACTTCTCCATGGCCTTTTGCAAAATGGGGACTGGACCTACTCGGACCTTTTTCTCAAGCACCTGGACAAGTTAAATATCTCATAGTGGGAGTAGATTATTTTACGAAGTGAATTGAAGCAGAGCCTTTAGCCACCATCACAGCACAGAGAAGTCGGAAGTTTCTTTATAGGAATATCATTACTAGGTTTGGAGTCCCACACTCCATCACCACAGATAATGGTACCCAATTTACCGACTCTACCTTCACAAACCTGGTGGCCAACATGAAAATTAAACACCAATTCACCTCGGTAGAGCATCTCCAAGCAAATGGACAAGCCAAAGCTGCTAACAAAGTTGTATTAGCAGGACTTAATAAAAGACTTTAAGAAGCAAAGGAAGCTTGGGCTGAAGAACTCCCCCAAGTATTGTGGGCCTACCGAACTACACCTCATTCTACTACTGGAGAGATACCCTTTCGAGTCGCCTATGGCATAGAAGTCGTGATCCCTATAGAGATCAATGAGATAAGTTCAAGAGTGAAATTCTGCGATGAGGTTGGCAACACTCAAGCTCACAAGGAAGAACTCAAATTGCTCCCTGAAGCCCGAGAACAAGCTCAGATAAGAGAAGTAGCATTGAAGCAAAGGATGACGAATAGATACAACAAAAAGGTCATTCGAAGAAGCATCGCCACAGACGACTTGGTCTTGATCAGAAATGACATCGGCACAAATAATTCAGATGAAGGGAAGCTCGCTGCAAACTTGAAAGGGTCCTACAAGATAATTGAGGTCTTAGAAAAATGTTATTATAAGGTGTCCAATCTAGCGGGGTTAGAGCTTCTCAGATCATGGCACGCCTGCAATATGAAGAGATATTACAGCTAGAAGCAAACCTCACTCCTTGATGTACTCTTTTTCCCAATTTCATGGTTTTTTTTCCAGAGAAGGGTTTTCCTGGAGGGGGTTTTAACGAGGCATCATAGCGAGGGCTAGGGGGTAGAAATTCCAAACCCTTAGTAGCAAAAACGTCCTTGAAATTCTATATTACATTCAGTACTAATATATCTCTTTATATTATCCTCTTACCTTTCTCTTTAAAATTTTCATTTATCATTACTACGATACGCACTGACTTAAGCTCGAAAAAACACAAAAATCTGTTGACCGACCTACATGGTCGACAAGATAAAGCGATGCGGTACAAATTAGTGTACAGAGGTTATAAAAGTCAATCATAACAAGCTCGAACATATTATAGCTAACGACTTGCAAGTCGAAAATCCCGAGCCGAATAAAATGTATCGTAAGAATAGCCTAAGTTATGTAAATGATTCAATGGGCAAAGTAAAATTGAACATACGAAGTTAAAACAATGGAAAAAAAGGGGCGAGAATTTCTCAGGGAATCAATGATAAGAGTTCTTCACATAGTTGAAACTTTTAGTCCAAGAATCAAAACTAAAGTTTTCACAAAACCTTTCAGAAAACTTTTGCCAAAATTATTCAAAATAAGCTTTCTTGAAAGAAACTTCACAGAGCGGTAAAAAGCCTTTACCCTTAAAAAACGTTCGGCCTCTCGGAAAAAGTTTTTTAAGAAAAGCTGAGTCTGATCAAGCATCAAGAAAGTAACAAACATACATGATAAAAATAAACTACTTCGTTAAAAGCCTTACCCAAAAAGGGCAGAAACAAAAAATTGTTGTTAAGACCCTATGAAAAAGGATCAAGTGTTAGAAACCTTCAACACAAATATAACAAACAAAGATAAAAGAGTTTATAAAAATGACCCACAAGGAAGGCCTTAATAGCTTTAAATCACTGAGGACCAAGAAGAGGATTGGAATTATCACTGGAAAGAGAGGTCGGATCTTCGGCCGCTGAAGATGGAGGGGTTGGAGGAACCTCTTCAGCGTTAGGAGCTGGAATCACCTCAGGAGTAATCGAGGAAGAGGGCATACCGACCCCACGAGAGGGGGGATTCCATTATATGCTGCCCCACCATCTTCAGCTCAGAATCTGTAGCAAGACGAGGAGAAAAAATAATGGCACCATCAACAACAACTTTGTCAGGGTGCAAAGGCGACAGATCTAAGTCGGGAGCCAGAAGCTGAACTTGCTCCTTCAACAACTCAAACAATAGCTCAGTACCTTCAGCCACAGACTCCTCTAGGTCCTGATACCCCTCCCTAAGTTTGTCCAACTCCTCCTTCAATTCAATTTTATCTGTAAAAATGCGAACGTAATTTTGTTCGGCCTTCTCCTTTAAACCCTCCGCCATTGCATACTGCCCCATCAGCTTCCTCTCCCTCTCTCGGGCCTGAGCAAGCTCTTCCTTCAGCTTATTGTTTTCTCCTGCAACCTCCTCTCATCCTCCTGATACATGGCAACCCTCCCTTGGAGATCCTCCAAAGATTTTTGGGTAGTACTCAAAGGAGTTTTGTCAAATATATCAAGAAGGGAGGTGCAGACCCCAGCAGTTCAAATTTTCCCTTAGATTAAAATGTTAAGATGATTTCGGATAGCAACATCATCCATAGCAATTTGGCTGAATGGAAAAATGTGCTTCCTAGTAAACTTCGGACCATTAAAACTGACATCTCCAACAAAAAAGGAGCTGGTTTTCATAGTCTTGCATTTTTTCTTCTCGGGTTTCGAAGAGGCCTGAACAAAGGGAGTAGGAGGAGGTGGAGGAGGAGTAGGAATAGGATTTACCAAGATTGGCCGAGAGAAAGAGTTCCCCTGACTGACCCATGAAGAGGAGGAGTAGTAGAAGCCCTGACCTCTTGTGCAGCAGCTCGGGCACGAGCATTCCTTTTCGCTTCCTGAACTTTTTGGTAAGCTGTTCTCGACCCGCTCTTCATCATTTCTGAAAAGAAAAACAAAATTGATTAGCACACAAGTCGGGAACAAATCAACACAAGTCGGAGAAGTCAAGTATGACTATAAAAGCAAGAAAAGGACTACCTAGCTCGATTCTGGCAGAACTCGGAGATCCAAGAAGAAATTTCTTGGTGTCCAGGTTTGGAGCCCATCCCCAAGCCTCTCGAAGGAACTCAACAACAGCCTCCTCTACCCCATCCAAGTCTGTTAAGCTATATTTCTCTACGGGAGAGACTTCTACCCAGTACAAAGGAAATCGGGGCTCATTATCCTCATCCAGGAAGAAAGGGTGGTGGCTTTCAACGGCTTGGACTTTGAAAAAGAAATTTTTAAAAAGTCGTGGAATGATTCATCAAAGATGGAAAAGACTTTCCGGCCTTGAATGGTTCAGAAAGACACCCATTTTTATTTGTTCTGTTTACTGAAAGGCTTGGTCAAGTGGAAAAGATAGAAAAAGATTTTTAAAGAAATCAGGAGGTCAAGCTCTTGACTAACAAGCTGGTAAATTTTCAGAAAACCTCAGAAATTCGGGTGAAGTTGGGAAGGAGCTACCCTACAGCGGGATAGAACCTCCACTTCAAAGTCAGAAAAATGCAAGGTAACCCCTAAGTGGGTAAAAAGACAGTCATACATGCAAATAAAATGAGGATCAGCATCGTCATTCCTCCCACAATAAACTCGGTCCTCATGATTAGGGGCTACTAACTCATATTTGGGTTCGTCACCATCAAGACTACAGACCCTATGTTATTTCCAGAGTTCAGTTATGAAGACGGTGTCCACTAAAGGGTTTTCAGAGAGGATGAAAGTATCTACGCATCTCAAAAGAGTATCAGAAATTTGGGAAGACATTGTGCAAAAAGGAAAAAATGTATGTGAAAATGATAATACCTACATTGCACAGAAAAAAGAGGTCATAAAAAAAAAAACAGTTCATAATGAAGAAGTTCTTTTCAAACAAAAGGCCAAAGCAAATAACAACCATAGCAAAAGAGATCATCGCAAATGGAAAAATGCAAAATTCCAAAAATGTTCCTACTACGAACAGTAAAAACGCCACACCAAAGAATCTCGCTCTCAAAACATGCAGCATGTCAAGTAAAAAAGCAAAAAGAAGATACATAGAACTAACCTTTTGTAAAGTAAAAGATAGAAAGACAAATACTGCAACGGAAGAGAGAAAGCCTGAGGATCTTGTGAGCAAAGAAAGGAGCGAAAGACTGAAAACTATCCTCAGAAAGCAAACGAAAGAAGGGAAGGAAAGAAGAAGGAAAGGCATTTATAATGCACTAGGGGCATAATCGTAAAAACGGTTCGGTCATTAAAAGAACGCACTGTTACCAATGTAACTGCCCGCCCACGTGTAAATGTAGAAGCCAAACGGACACAACATTTGATTAGACGTGACGTTTGAAAATTCAAAATCATGTCGGTTTCAAAATCTAAAAATCACGTCGGTTTCCTCACGTGAAAGAAGAAATCGACTTAGAACATCCCCAAGTTCGATTAATACTCGAATCCAACTCATAGCTAAGAGATCGGATTCGAGTAGGGGCACTGTTCCTACCCTGACCTAGAATGTAAGCCAGGCCCAAATCAAGGCAAGAGGCCCAATCCAAAAGGATGGCCTTCACTTGCTATCCGACCTCCACTAAAAACTCGGAGTCAACACCAACAAAGCAGTCAACACTTATCCAAGTGAGTAATTGCCTCCTTAAATCTCTCACATACTTCTAGAAGAGAGATCCCAACAACCCTAAGATAAAGGGACGGTTATCCACCGTTAGAAGTGGAACTACTTCACGGTGGTTATTGGATCCTCTCTATAAATACACTGTCTCACTCAGGTAAACCTAAGTTCCAATACACTCTAAACCTGTTTACCCCCTTACTAACTTAGGCATCGGAGTATCTTTACAGGTATCACCCCCCATTCTTTTACATACACAACTCGGACAACATTCCCAGACGTAAAGCAAATCGGAGACTACATTCCTCTAGCGTTTGGGTCTCTCTTTCAAGCCCAACCCTCCGATTCTAGATAAGCCCCGAATCAATTCATCAATTTCATTATTTTAGGTATTTTATTGGTTATTCAAAACTCATATTCAAATATCTTGCATACTCATATCTATTTCGAATAAGATATTTTTTATTTGTCTTATATGATTTTTTTAAATATAATTTATAATTTATAAAAATAAAATATTAAATATTAAAAAATCACATAAATTTTAAATAATATAATAAAGTCATCATTATCAGACCCAGACCCAAATAATAATTATTAGATATTACTCATACTCATCTAAAACGTAGTCAACGGTTAAAAAATTTATCCCAAATGAAACAAAACACGTAGGCCGGATCAAGTCAGGTTGGCTCAAATTATCATCCCCCTAGTCACCAAAAAAAATTATCATCCCTAGCGAGTAGCCAATATGTTAAAATGTGTTTGGGTACAAATGTTTTTGAAAAATTGAAAATCAATTATTGTGTTTAAAAAAAATCAATAATGCAAAATAAAAATTGAATTCATTTACAAATTAATGTATATCTTTGTTTTACAATATAATAAAAACTAATTTGATTTGACTGGATGATTTTATCCTTAGCTTTATTACTAATAATAATAACAATAACAATAAGAATAATACGAACATCTACTATTATTTTAGTGTACCCAATATTTTCAATTCCAATAAAATCTTCTTGAGAAATAAGAGGACTTGATATAAATCTTATAAATTTAGAAATCAAATTAATTCTTATATATTCTAAATATAAGATTTGATTTACAAATCAAATTACTTTCAATTCCAACGAATTTTAAGTACGCTGCATCTCTGATGGCCATATTTATAGTAGATACTGGTAGTTACCGGTTGACTATCCAATTACATGATGACATATTGTAATTAAGCTTTTCTTTACAGATTAATGACAGTTAAAATTGTTTCTTTTACTACGGTGATAATATTATCAATAGATGATATTGAGATTAGAAATGTCAATTCGTGTAGTGTTCCATCAACATTTACGTTTGGTTATCGGTGCCTAAAAGGGGAGAACTATGCAAAAAACGTTATTGGAGAAAATGTGGTGGTTATGTGTGTATTGTTGTTTGCTGGAGCTGATTGCGAAGAATAGTGGTAAAGTTAGGTTTCGGGTCGGGTTGGTGTTGGGGGATTCGTTCATTTGTAGTGTTATGGGCCCTTGTTGGCCAGACACAATCTCAAAATAAAAAAAGTATAGTTACTTATGAATTTCACCATAATTAATAATATCTAACCCAAAGTCAAATCATTTTCTCCTTCCCACGTGTAGTGCACTATAGTAGAATGTTTGTAGCAATTGTAGCCACACCAACACAGATGACCACCACAAAATGCACTTTTAAGTATCCACTCTCCAATTTATTGGGGTATTTAGGATTGGGATTGTCTAATTTACTGACCAACAAAAAAAATATACACTCTTATTTTCATCTTTTAATGCACAATCTTTTCCTCATTTTGCTCTATTGTTAATAATAATGATAGTGGTAATAGTGTTGATAATGATAGAAATGATAATATTTTTGGAGATGATGTATTAGCTTGGTAATATTATATTGGGGCAGAAACGGATTTAAAAATTTAAGAGTGAACGGATCAAAAATTAAAATTTTGTATAATTAAATATAATGTCATATATTTAATAATAGATATAATTATAATTAATTTTTTAATTAAAAAATTAATAATAATTATATCTATTATTAAATATATGACATTATATTTAATTATACAAAATTTTAATTTTTGATCCGTTCACTCTTAAATTTTTAAATCCGTTTCTGCCCCAATATAATATTACCAAGCTAATACATCATCTCCAAAAATATTATCATTTCTATCATTATCAACACTATTACCACTATCATTATTATTAACAATAGAGCAAAATGAGGAAAAGATTGTGCATTAAAAGATGAAAATAAGAGTGTATATTTTTTTTGTTGGTCAGTAAATTAGACAATCCCAATCCTAAATACCCCAATAAATTGGAGAGTGGATACTTAAAAGTGCATTTTGTGGTACTATTAAATTTTACTCTATATAATGTATCTATTATAATAGTATATCAGTTTAAAATTTGTTGCGGGGCAAAGCCACTACTTGTCTCCTCCCCTTGAGTCCGTCCATAGTTAGGGAATAGGGATAGAGTGAAAAGGAGAAAGGAGGAGATCATAGTGTGCAATAAAAAAGAGAAAGAAGATGAAAAAGAAAAAAAATAATAATAAAAAAAGAATTTTGATTGAAAAACTGACATAAGACAAGAATAACATATTTTTTTTCGATTATTGAGTTACAACCTCGACTCAATAAAGGGAAAAACGTACCAAGACTGATCTTTAATTAATTAAAATTTCCTTTAATATTTTTATCAAAGATAAATAATCAATCAAACATATTATGAATGTAAATCAAACACTTTGATTCTTAGTATATTTTTATTTGTTAGAAATGATTGAGAATTATTTTTTTCAAACAAATTATTTTTTTGTAGATTTTAATCAAATTTTTAATATGGTAAAAATTTACATGCAGTTATCTTTATAAACAAAAATAAATTAATTTTCACCTTTTAATATATATAAAATATTATTATAAAATAAATTTCTAAAAATAATTGAGTTTTAAAATATTATTATAAAATAAATTAGACACCTT
>NC_029776.3:97610568-97620413 GCF_000817695.3 Arachis duranensis
AAATTTTTAAAAATAAAAATTTATTAAAAGATAAAATATCTAATATAAAATTTTTTGAGGTTAATTTGAATGTTATTCTTAAAATTAGTTTTATTATTTTTTCTAGCTACTCTCTAAAATGATATTTGACATATGCGTAAATTGAGTTAAGATCTAAAATATCCATAAGATTAACTATGTGCACTAAGAGCCTCTCTAAAATTTCAATTGTATAAATTATGTTTCTAAAATTGATAAAAAGCACCACGATAATCTCCATCAGCAAATAAAAAAAAAAACTAAAGAATTAACGTATTGTATTTTTACTAATTTTAAAAAAAATTGATTTAATTAGGATCTTAGACATTATTTTAGTATACACAGTTAATTTTACAAATTAGTTTTTTTTTTGTGACCAAATTAGTTTGAGAATTCGTTTGGAAAGTTTTAAAAATAATTTTTTTGAATTTTTGACTTATAAAAAATAATAGTATTAATGTTTGGTGCAATTTTTAAAATTAAATTACAGCTTTTTAAGAAGTTATTTAGGAGTTTATAGAGAAGTTAAAAAAAGGCTTCTCTCATAATACTACTGCTTTTTAGGACTTGTTTGGACGCCATTCTAAAAAAAGATCTTTTTTTAAATGATTTTTTTTAAAAAAATTTTTACAAAAAGTAAAAGTAATTTTATATTTGAATATTTTAATTAAAAATACTTATTTAAAAGATGTTATTATTTGGATACAAAATACAAAAGTACTTTTATAATAATAAAATTACTTAAAATGACATTCAATCATAAAAGAATTTATTAATAATAATAAAAAAAATAATTATTATACTAATTTATTTGATCCGATAATTGATTTCTTAAATTGTCTCTTATTTCTTCTATGGTTCAATATCTTCTTGTGTTCTTCCCATTCATTAATTTCAGAATTTGTTGATCTATTTCTTATAGTAGTACCGTCATTTTCATTGGCTTGTAATGAAATAATATCTTTAAATTTTTACAAAATACTTATGTCATCAGAATCCATCATTCTTATAAAATTATGAAAGGTAAAATATATAATAATGATTTCACATTTTTTTTAAAATAAGTATTTTTAGAACTAAAAATTCAAATACAAAATAATTTATTTATAAACTATTTTTAATATAATTATTTATTGTTTAAACTAATTTTTTAAAAAGAATTTAATTAAATTATTTTTCTAAAGTGAACCCAAATTTAACTCGATTTCACACGGTAGGATTTGAACAAAGGCCGCAAGGGCACTCAAGCTTTTATTATCATTTAATTAATTTGGTACCTCTGCTTCAAGATTACAAATTGTAATTCAATTTCTTAAATGTACATGTGATCATGTCTTAATCTTTTAGTCCTTCCTTTGTTTGTAGTTGCATCACCCATTTCATCAAACGTTTCATATAAGTAAAAGAACAATTTTACTTCGCATAAAAGTGACTTGAAAATCAAAGCACGAAACGTCATTTCATTTTGAAAACAATGTCTCGATTATGCATACTATAAACAAGTACCATTTGAAAACAACTCTTCAACTCACATTAAATCGGTTTAAGTACATAAAATCCAGAGAGAAAAATGAAGACATTAATAATTTGAAATTATATGATAAAATACGCATGGTTAGCTTCTTATACCTTTACATATATCAAAAGTCGGTTTCTACAAATCTAAATTTATAGTACCTTATATATAAATTTTAATTTGACGTAACCGTCTACCAATGGCATATTAATACCAAGGTTGCGAGAATTAAACTGGCTAATAAATTGATGGAATAAATGGTTTAATAGTTGAGTAATTTAATTGGGGTTTAACCAGAATTTAATTAGATTAATTAAATACAAAATAGAATTATTAAAAATGTAAAATTTCATACAATAAATTATTTTTAATTTATTATTAAAAATTCACAAATAATTTTAAATATCAAAATTTATAATAAAAAAATCAAAAATACATAAATAACAAATACATAAGATTTTACTACCGAAAAAATAATATTAACAAATAAATTTTTAACTAAATAAAAACACTAATCATCACAAATCATGCAGTAATACAAATTACATATAACAAATAAAATCTCAGCCATAAAAATACACATTCAAAGTTTTTAGAAGCTTTTATAAAACAAATTATCCAAAAGAAAAATTTGATGTGGTTCTTGACATCGATGTGTAATTTAGTTTTTTAAAATTAATAAAATTATTCTAAAAAAAATTAACAAAATACCATTAGACATTGATAAGTTTGGAAAATTCTAATTTAATTTTGATGATGAACAAACATTATTGAAATAATTAATTACAAAATTATTAATTTAATTTTCATTAAATATATGTTAATTAATAATTTTGTGATGCAGGTTTTAATTGGGCCGAAAATAAAAAAATTGCAGCAAGCCCAAAATCAAAACTTGCAATCAGCCTTGTTTAATGTTTCCTACATTATGGTTGAATGGTTATAATAGATGTTGGGCCAGAATGAATCTCATTGCTCCAGAGCCCAATTATGATCCATGATGAGTGACCCAATGCATGATTTCAAAATTCATCAGGAAAGCAAATGTCATGGATGAAATCATTTTTATTCATTAGGCCAGCTTTATCCATTATTGATACAAGCCCAAAAAATTGTCCACATGCATGTCCGAAACCATGAAGCAAAGAAAACAAAGCTTCAAATGCTTCCAACGGATTCCATCTCACTCTTTGGATGGATTTCAAATTTAATTTGCTAGCATTGGAAACATGAGAGAGAATTTGTCTTTGATTTGATGGAAATCATTACGCTTCACGCTACTCCACCTAAGGGAAGTAAAAGCAACCTCTTCTCAATTAATTTTGTTTATTTCATTTAATTGCTTTTCTTCCAAGATTGTTTCTTCTCTCTCATCTCTTTCTTCTCTTCGGTCATTAACCAGAAAACAATGGATGCCATGGGAGCTATACCTACTCACCGAAAAGAGGATGGAGCACGTCTCAAGACCATCATGATGATGGCAAGAAAACATAACAAAATAAAAGTATGCTGTGGCTGAGATTTTCACCAAAAGTGGTAAGATTTGGTGAGGTAATCTCGAGCTCTTCATACCCAAAAAGAAAGAAGGAGATTCGGCCAAGTAAGGAAGAGATTCTTGGAGGCATGGCTTGTCTCTGATTCTGCTCAACCACCACAGGAAATAGCTAGAGTGGCGAAGTGATGGAAGAGGCAGAGATTGGAGCAGATGAAGTCATCATCATCATGAAGCATCAAGGGCCAGAAATTCATCTTGGAGAGCAAGCCAAGGATGGAGCGCTCGGATTAATGAAGAATGATGACCAAGGAAGAACTAGAGGTATTTGCATGTTGGGTTTTGCATGAGTTACCTCTTTTCTCTCTGTGGCCGAACCGGTTCTGTTTCTTGAAGGAAAAGAAGTTAAGCTTGGCTTTGGTTTTCAACTGTGAAGGCTTCTCCTCTCTATAAAAGAGGTGAACAGTCACAGTTTGAAATAAGGGAGAAAGTTTGAGAGTGCAAGGCATAGAAGTCTCATAGCTACTTAAGCTTACAGATTTTCTTCTCCTTCAATGTATTCTGTTTTGTAATTTTTTCTGTTTAATTTTGTCATGTCTTGAGTCTCATGGAAAAAGGCAAACAGTGAGGTTTGTATGAAAAAGCCATAGAACGAAAAAAGGCAGAGAGTGCAAAATTAAAAGAAAAAGCCATAGATGTCTTAGAGTTCCTTTGTTCATCTATGTTGTGTTTCATGATTCTGTGGGAATCCCCTTGTAAGTTGGGTTAGCACTTTACAGTTTGTAATCAGATTGATTATAGTGAAATTCCATCATAGTTGTGATGGAGACTGGATGTAGGCTACATTGCACTTAGCAGCTGAACCAGGATATATCTGAGTGTAATCTTCTTTCTCTAATACTCCATTTCTGTTTCTACTGCACAGGAGCTAAAACCAAAAATATCTCGTGCCAAGTGACGAGACAAAAATAAAAAGTCTCGTGGCTAGGGACGAGACAAAAACAGAAAAGTCTCCTCCAAGACCAGAAAGTGTAATCAAGCAAAAAGGGGGCTAAGATTCAACCGCCCCTTCTCTTAGCCACTGAAACCATCAGCCATCAATAAAATTATTCTAAAATTAATACAACAAAAAATAATAAAAAAGAAATAACAACTAGACTCTATTCTGTCCAAAAACTGAATTCAAGAATAAAAAATACCGTAATTCAGAATCATTATAATTAACAAAATAGAAAAATTAAATTGAACTACTGAAGAACTCAAGAAAAAGAGAGAATAACATAATCAAACCGTGTAATTTTCTATGACGGTAGAGAGAGACGGTGAAAAGTCTACAGTGACAGAAGAGCCACGAGTTCTGGGCAGCCGACAATGACGAGAATAGAGGCGGGCTTGATGACGAGGACAGAGACAGCGACACCAACAGCAGCCCCGAGCAGACCTTTTGGCGACACGAGGAGAATGGATCTAAGAGAAGAGAGCCGAGCAAACATATGAGATGCAAGGACATCAACCATTGTTGTCACTGCCGGCGGCAATAGTGGTGGGGGTTGATGAAATGTGTTTTGGGTGACGGTGGTTAGCTGACTGTTCTTGAAGAGGAGACAACAACGACATAAAGAAGACGGCCACGAGCTTTGCTGATCTGCAAGTCGAGAGGTGAGTAGGCGACGACATAGAGGAGAAAATGATTGACAACCAAGAGCTTCGAGATGATCCTTTGTCTATTACTGCCGACGGTGATAGCACCTTCTGTTTGAGGAGAAGAGTTTGGCGACAACTATGTTGGACACTGGCTGGTACTGTTACTGATTAGGTTGGAACTCAGAAAGAGAAAGGTATTCAGGGTTAGTGGATTTAGCTGTTTAAGGTTCTTGCGTCTTGCTTGTGACTTGTGACTTATGATTGAGAGAGAGAAAGGGAGGGATATCTGGGGCGGGTAGGTATTCAGGGTTTGTTTTTTTTAAGTTAAAACGGCGTCCTTTAGAGAGTTTAAAGCTGAACTGAAAATCCATAAAAAAAATAGTCAGTTCTGTCAGTTCATCCATTTATCGTCTATTTAATTAGTTTTTTCATCATTTTTTGTCAATCAATGTTTTATGTCAACCAGTCTAACTAGAGTATCGATTCTCGATTAACCCAATCGAATCGATCAATCTAATTCGATTTTCAGAATA
Source organism: Arachis duranensis (assembly GCF_000817695.3). Lineage (NCBI taxonomy): Eukaryota > Viridiplantae > Streptophyta > Magnoliopsida > Fabales > Fabaceae > Arachis > Arachis duranensis. The sequence goes on from NC_029776.3 coordinate 97,615,772, forward strand.
TTAATTAATACGTGTAAATATCTAAGAAGGAAGCTTTTAAGTAATGATTATGACCTCTCATGCGATTTGACTATCGTGAACAAGAAAATAGAGGTGATTACAGGTATTGGGTATTCGATTATCTATATAAATTCGAACCGAACCAATTAAATTGGTTCTGAAACTAACAGGTAATTGGATCCATGGTACCCGAACCAACCCATAGACCCGACTATGTATTAATTAAAATAAAAAATAAAAATTTATAATATATATGTCTTTTAATATGTTTGGATTTTAATGTGTTTAGTTTTTAATATGTTTGGTGTTTAACATGTTTAGATTATTTCTATTGATTTTACATGTTTATTATATTTACAGAATTTTTAAGATAAAATTCTATTTTTTTATTTTTTTAATAAATTTCTTTTTTATCGAGCATCCAATTATCTGAACCGAACTTTTTTAATCAGTTTAGTTTAGTTCGGGTACATACACAAAAAATATAAATCCAAACCAAACTGAACTAATTACAATTCAATTGGTTCGATTCTAATTTCACCAAAAACTCGAACCAATCCGACTCGTATCACCCCTATAAAAAAAAACAACAAATAGCAAAAATATAGCCTTATATATGAAACTTTTTATTTTTATCCCTACTTGCTCTTTTTATTAAGCTATAATGAGTTTCATTAGGTGTTTATAATCCACATTATGTAGGCTTTGAATTATTTATCTTATCATAAACTACAATGAATTTATAGAAGCCTATTAATATTTATTTATACGTATTTAATGCAAATAAAATATATTCATCTTATAGTTCCATGATTAGTGTTCAACTTTTTCAAGAATAACACAAGTAATCGTGAATTCTCCTACAATAACCATTTTCTTTGATATCCTATTTATAATTTATTGTTCATTTCAATAAGTCACTATTTTGCACATAAATATCAAAATATTACAATAAGGGCATATTTCCACTTCCCCCAATAAAGCTGTATAAGTATACTAATAGAAAAAATTTAAAACTGTTACATATGCTAGTGAGATATATATATATATAAAGTTATAAACTCCATGGTTGTTTTGTTTCCCTTCTTCGTCGACCATGCCGACACCACTACATACTTCCAGTTCCATACTTCCATGTGGTGGTAGGCCAAGTCCGCTAACTCGCCATTAGACAGGGTGACTTGCATTTTCAAACCATTTAATTAGGCGGCAGAACGGGATGAGTTAGTCTATTTGCCAAGCCTAATTGTAAAGTATTATATCCACATACACTATGACACTATAGTCTATAGGTAGATAATAAGGTCTTGGATCTTGTATACTTTTTCTATAAATTGTATATAATATAGTCTTTTCATATTATACAACTTTTTATTTATGTTTTACTAACATACTAGAGCTATAAATAGTTTGGTTAATTTAAAAATTAAATTTGTTTTTGGGTTAGTTAAAAATATAATTTAATTAATTAATCAAATTGATTTTATATAATACAATTGGTTATTAATTGGTTAAAAAATTTAAAAACCGGTTATAAAAATAAAAATTAATTTTAAAAAATAATTGATTTTTTTTAAAAACCAGTTTTTACATAGAAAAATTGAACTTTTTAAAAACCAAAATAAAAAATCAGTTAACCAATATAATCACAAGAATTGCATAAAATTTGGTTTTAGTTTTGGTTAATCGGTTAAAAATCAATTTTTAAAATTTAATTTTAGTTAACCATTTTTTAATAATATGGATATGATTTTAAAAATTATTTTATTAAATTGATTAACCAAAATATGGTTATAATTTTTTAACCGATTAACCATAATTTGATTTTTTTTTACACACGTATAACATACACACACGTGCTCGTACGCACACGATATTCATGAAAATAAGAGAGAAATTAAAGGTCACAACACCAAAAAAAAAAAAAAGAAAGAAACATATAATAAAAATAAATGAAAAAAAGGATAGCTATACATACCTTAAATTAACAATTCCCTCCAACCCTTTCAGAATTTTTTTGAATAGTTAAAATTGTTTGAACATAAACATAATATTAGACCTAATATGGACTATTCAATAAGAGAAATCATATATGCACTATTTGTGCCGAAGCTTTTTTTTTTTGGTCAAGTGTGCCAAAGCTATTTGAGAATGGATATTGAGGCTCCTGTGATCAGACTGGTCCAAATAGTCAGATTTTTGTGACTCAAATTTATGAAGAAAAATTGAGGCCCAATTCTTATTTTCTCAATTGCAAAAAAACAATGTGAATTATAAGTTGTCAATTTCAACTCATTTGTAAGGTGAAAATATTTCCTGATGCATAGAGTTCTTGTAAAGAAATTAAATTTGCAAGGTTATTTTCGAAAATAATTCTACGAAACAAATTGTTTCCAACTCAAAGAATGACAATTTAGGGAATAATGATCCAAGAATTTAAATGAATTTTAAATGAATTTTCAATGAATTAATTGCCATACAAAGCAAGATCTGTTAATGATGAAAGGTTATTGAAATGGCAAGTTGATTTGTTAGATTTTTTTAGATTAGAAACTTCTAGCTTCAAGTATTTTGAACTCTCCTAAAATACATAGAGGAAAAATTTGTAATATTTTAGAAAGCAGTTTGTCACGGTCTTTGATATATTCTAATATTATTGTGCCGTCATTTGGACCTACTCAACCTCTTGGGCTAAAATCAAGTTAGCCTAATTCTAAGTATTTTGCAAGAAAGTTAAAAAGTAAGAACACAAGAGAAATGAAGCTTTGGTGGAAAAAATACTTTATTACTCAAGTGTTTGTTACAAATGACTCACACTCCCAAATTCTAACTCTCATCCCTATTTATAGCCATCTACCTCCTCAATGGATGGCTAGGATTAAATCTAGTCAACGGTCTAGATTAATCATCTAGAACATTCACTACAAATATCTATCTTACCATATTTATCTAATTTTTTTAAATTATTCCATACTACTATTCATACTTCTATTTATATAGATTCACACTCTTCTAAATTACTCTATGATCTTCCAAAATCTTCTAGAATATTTTAGGGTATTTCGAGACCTTCTACTAGAACGTTTCGAAACCATCTTGAGCATCTCAAATATTCCAGAAAATTATACACATACTGTTAAATCTAACATTCTAAAATTTACCGTGACATTCTCCCCCACCTAATGCGCAGACGTTCTCGTCATGTTCTGTTCATGATAGCGCTCTAGGTGTTCTTGGAATTGCAATAGATCTTCACGAGCTTCCCAGCTAGCTTCATTTATCGGGAGCTCTTTTCCACTTGATCAAGTATTGGATGTTTGGTGGTACTCCTCTTTGTCGCACGACGCGATTAGCTAAGATCTCTTCGATTTCTTTATCAAAGGATCTAATCACCACAGGCAGAGCATGACTCAAGTCGCCTCTACTCGATTCATCTTAGTCATCATGATATGGTTTAAGCATACTCACATGGAAGATCGGGTGGATCTTCATAGAGGAAGGGAGTTGTACTTTATAAGCAACTTCCCCAACACCTCCAATAATCTTAAATGTTCCTTTGTATTTGCGGATTAAGCCCTTATTAACCTTGCAAAAGGCATTGAATTATTGTGGAAGAGGTTTAATCATTACCTTGTCTCCCACTTGATAGCTTGCATGCCTCCTCTTCTTATCTGCCCATTTCTTCATCCTCTTTACAGCTTTGTCGAGGTAAGAATGAGTGACATCTGCTTATTCTTCCCATGATTAATCATATGATAAATTCCAGGGCTCTTCTCTTAGTAAGAGAAAGAAAGAGAGTGTGGTGTAAGCGACTGTTGTCCGTTCACAATCTCGAATGGACTCTTCTCTGTGGACTCGCTTATTTGCTGATTGTATGAAAACTGAGCAATGTCTAGAAATTTTGTCCAATCCTTCTGATTAGCGCTTACAAAATGCCTAAAGTAAAACACGAGAGTAAGACATTCACTCTCTTAACCTACCCATCGATTTGAGGATGGAAGCTTGTTGAGAAATGAAGCTCCGACCCAAGGAGTTTGAACAGCTATGTCTATAGTCGTCCTATGAAGCGTGGATCTCGATTACTAATGTTACTCTTAGGCGATTGACAAACCCCAATTTGATGGTTTATCTTGTATTGAATTTAGGGGATTTTATCACCTTTTACCCACATTTACTCAATAAAATAGCAAGGTTTTATAACTTCTCCTTTAATTGTGCTTAAGAGTGAAAACATGTTTTTTAGGTCTTAAAATGAATAAATTTAATTCACCTTGATTCCATTAGATGCCTTGATATGTTTGTTAAGTGATTTAAGGTTTAGGAGGCAAAGATTGGATCAAGGGAATGAAGAAAGAAGCATGAAAAGTTGGAGAACTCATGAAGAAATGAAAGAACCGGAAAGCTGTCAAGCCGACCTCTTCGCACTTAAACGACCATAACTTGAGCTACAGAGGTCCAAATGATGCGGTTCCAGTTGGGTTGGAAAGCTAACATCCGGGGCTTCGAAACGATATAAGATTTTCCATAGTTGCTACAAGTATGGTGGCACGCACGCGCATAGTACGCGCACGTGCCGTTGCTGCCACCTAGTCCACTTGAAGCAAAACGTGGCCAGCGATTTTAGAAGCCTTGTGGGCCCAAT
>NC_029776.3:97621183-97627357 GCF_000817695.3 Arachis duranensis
TAGTGACAAACAACTTTTTGTATGAAAGGATTATTGCTTGGTTTAGAAACTATACTTTACAACGAGATTTCATTAGTGAAATTCTAAACCATCAATAATCCAATCGTCAAAATGGCGTCGTTGCCGGGAATTTGCAATGGTGTTATGTTATTGGTTATTGTATATATGTAAATATTGTAAATAGCTTGTCTTTTGCTAGTTTACTAGATTTTGTTAGTTCTATTTTCTCTTTTCATAATGAATTCTCACTATGGCTATGAGTTTGGTTCTAATTGTATTGTAGGAAATGTGGACTTTAATGGCAACATGTACCATGGATGGAACCATCAAAGATGGGAGGAGCCTCAAGGAATTGATCACTCCTATTGGCAACAACCTCCGGATACTTATAGGTATAATTTCCATCATAATGCATGTCAATTTAATGGCTATGATGACTCTTCTTGTGACACTCAACAACCACCATCATATGCCTATGAATCTCATCCTCAACATGAACCTCAACCATACTCACAAGCCTTTCCACATCAAGCACCTTCCTATGATCCATATCCACCATATGACCAATCATTCATGCCATATTCTTATGACCATTATGAGCGAGAACCCTTAGAACCACCACAACCCTATCAAGATTACTCCCAAGAACCACCTCAATACACACCATCTCCACAATTTTACCAAGAGGAACCACCTTCCTACCATGAATCCTCTCTCCAAAATAATGAACCTTCCTACTCACCCCACGCCCCAATAGATGATTTTCTTACCTTGCTACTTCAAGGACAAGCGGATATGCAAAGGAACACCTTAGAGTTTGTGACTAACTTGACCAAGGTAGTGCATACTTTAGCCTACAAATGTTTGAACACTCAAGGTGCTTCCATAACCACATATGGAGAATCAATTGAAGAGCAAAGCATGAAGGAGAGATTGAAAACTCCGGTGGGGGATGAGGGATGCTATTTTGTGTTGGAACAATTGGAGGAGCCTATGATCATTGAAGAAAAGGAAGATGTGGTTGAAGATCTAGGGGATGTTGAAAGTCCATGGGAATGTAGCATCATGGAGCACTTTCCCAAGAAGCTTGATATTGATGCTGAAGAGGGTGCGCAACCTCCAAGGCATGTCATAGTTGAAGACTGGGAAGAAGCTTATCAAGAGATGGATTCAATCACGGATGAATTTCTCTCTACAATGGAATCCTCTCCCACTGGACTTGAAGTTGAAATTATAAAAGAATGTGCACAACCTCCCGTACCCTTGGTGAGCAACGAAAAAAAGAGTGAATTGGAGGAGAGCTACCAAGAGGAAAAAGTTGGCATGGTGTATAAAGCCACCATCACCTAACATAACATTCAAGTGGGTAAAATTTCTATCCCTAAGCTTCACTTTCTCACTTGAATATGGGTTGATTGAAAATGATGGTCAACTTAGAGCTCTTTGTGGAGTTAAGAGTAAGAGGGAGTGGTGTAATGGTTGGAAAAAGAATGTTAGGCTCATTAAGGTTAAACCCTCAAGGCATAAATACTATGGTTGGAGGAATGCTAAATTGTATGGGTCTAGAAGGAGAATTTGGTGCATAAAGGAGAATTCTATATGCCTACCACCCAAGTTGAATCATGATAATCAACTAGAAGATGGGTGTGAAAATAAGATATGGGATCCCGGATCACAACATGAAGACCAATTTTGGGAGCTCATTTCTTGGGTAGAACTTTGCCCAAGGATGGTGAATTTGGTTGGAATTTCTGTCAACCATTTGAAGAACAATGATCCTTGGAGATTCAAGGATGAGTACAAGCATAAGCCACCATGACAAAGAGCTTCTCAAATGTCCAACTTAAGGACTTAAACCAAAAGTGCTAGGTGGGAGACACCCCACCATGGTAAACTCTCTCCATTCTCTTTTAGTTTTGTTTAATAAGTGATTTGAGTTGCCATGTAGGTAGATTTTCATTTCATATTGATTTGTTTGTAAAGATTGGTTGTTAGTATGTTGTATTCATTAGTAGTAGATGAATAAATCCTAAAATCGAATTGTATTTTTGTGAATTGTTTGATATTTGATTGAATAAAGAAGAGTTTTGGACATTATAGGGAGCTCTTGGGCATTTTTTCTGCTTTATGGGCAAAAAAAAAAAAACGTGGGGAGCTCATGGTTTGTGGAGAACTCCATCAAAGCTTGAAGATATTGAAATTGAAGAATGGAGCTTATTGGAGATTCAAGCATTGGTGGAAGTTCCAAGATGAGTACAAGCACAAGCCACCTTGAGAAGAGCTCCCCATAAGTCCAACTTAAGGACTTAAACTAAAAGTGCTAGGTGGGAGACACCCCACCATGGTAAACTCTTTCCATCCTCTTTTAGTTTTGTTTAATAAGTGATTTGAGTTGCCAATGTAGGTAGATTTTCATTTCATATTGATTTGTTTGTAAAGATTGGTTGTTAGTATGTTGTATTCATTAGTAGTAGATGAATAAATCCTAAAATCGAATTGTATTTTTGTGAATTGTTTGATATTTGATTGAATAAAGAAGAGTTTTGGATATTATAGGGAGCTCTTGGGCATTTTTTCTGCTTTTTGGGCAAAAAAAAAAACAGTCATCGGCGCGCTAGCACGCTGTGCGCGCGCACGCACATTGCACTTCTGCAACTTCTGGTACAAAAACCAGAGAGTTGTGCGCGCGTTGTGCCAGCATTGTGCTGGGAGCACAAGCTCATCCACGCGTAAGCGCGCTGTGCGCACGCGCGGATCGTCCCAACCTCATCCACGCGTAAGCGCGCTGTGCGCGCGCCCGCGGATTGTCTCTGCTGCATCCACGCGTAAGCGCGCTGTGCGCGCGCGCGGATTTGCACCCTGCTTTTCTCTCTCCTCCTTTCTCCTTCTTTCCTCTTCTCTTCTTCTTTCTTTCTCATTTTTTTTCTTCTTCCTCTCTTGAAAGATTTTTTTCTTTTCTCTTTTAATAAAAAAAAATTAATAAAAAAAAAGAAAAAAATATAATAAAAATAATAATAAATAAATAACTAAATAAAATACTAAAAAAAATTAAAAAAATTAAAAATATAAAAAAAAAATTTTTTTCTCTTCTTCCATTTTCTTTTGTCTGTTATATTTGCATACTTTTATTCTTTGCATTTTAATTTTGTTTCTATAATTTGTTCTCATTTTATTTTCTAAATTTCTCATTTTAATAATAGTGTTGAACTCTCTCACTCAATTGTTGAGGATTTCTTGCATTTGTTTTGGTGCTTCATGACTTGTTACATTAATTGTAATATTTGTCAACACACAAGATTAGTACTTTATTCCTTCCTAATTCATTACCCTTTGTTTTTTTTTCTTGTACCGCTTCATCATTGAGTTATGATGGAATTAAATGCTTTCATGCGTATCACTAATCTTGTTTGTGTCAATTCTTATTTGATCTTGATGCTCAATATCCTCTTCATGCTTTAACTTTACTCTTGCATCAAGTATCATTGATATGCCATTTTCTCTTATTGTTTCCTCCTCTACATGTTGTAGCTACCATATAGTAGAGAACAATACCTTTATTTGGCATTAGCCCCCGCCTATGTTCTATTTGCTGTGATATCTTTGTTATAGGCTTAACTTCCTTTCTTTTTCTTTCCTTTTAGGTTGGCCACCAAGAGAGGAGAAAGGAAAAGCTTTTAAATGGGGCGACACACAAGTCATCCGTACAACCTTTTGAAGGAGCTCATCAATTGTAGCAACCCGTCCACCTTGCTCTCCTTTGCGTGCACCGAGGACGGTGCAATCTTCAAGTGTGGGGAGGTCGTCGACCGATCTCCATGGGTAACAATTTCCTTTTCAACACCAATGTTAGATTAGCTATTGCATTGCATGATAGGTTGCATGTTAGTTAGAATTTGTACATATTTTTACCACTTCTTTCTTATTAGGACTACTTGGTTAGGGTGATGATTTCTTTTCCAAGAAACTGTTTTAGGGCACCCTACCAATAAATCAAAAAATTTTGTTGAACTTGCTTGAAAGAATTTATTTTGGAACATGGTTTTTGAGCTAAGAACACAAGCTTGTGAGATTTGAGCCTAATGGTGTGGTTACATCCTATAACCACTTATTTTCCTTCTTGTGTGCATTATTCTCTTTCTATGATTGTAATCTTTGATTTGTTTGATTCTTTATGTCCATTATTTTGTGTATTCATGCATTTATATGATTGAGGCCATCATTTCATTGAGCTCACTTACCCAAATAGCCTACCTTTTATCTTCCATTGTTAGCCAATTTGAGCCTACGCTTAACCCACTTGTTCTTTAATTTAGCACATTACAAACCATAAAGCGAAAAACAATAAAAGTCCTTATTTGGATCTTTGATTAGCTTAGACTAGTGTGTGTGTGAGTACCATTCAAGTGAGGGAACCTCGAGACATTGGGTGAATAAAAGGGTAGTTTTGTATTATTATTGGAAATATTGGGAATTGGGTACATACTCATGTATTGATCAAATGTAAAACCTTATGCATTGAGGTTCTTGTATATAGAAAGAAAAAAAATGAGAAAAACAAAAGAAAAAGAAAAGAAAAAAAAAAGAAAAAAATAGAAGAAAAAAAAAAGAAAAGAAAGGAATAAAAAGGGGACAAAATGCCCCAAATCAAAGTATAGTCCAATAAAATCAATGCATGAGTGTTGTGAAATGAAAAGAAATTGCATGAGTATGTGAAAAAGTGAGAAATGGGTAGTTAGGTTAGCTTTGAAATTATATAGGATGTCATAGGTTAGGTGGGAAGTCTAAGCCTATCAAAGATTCAAACTTCAAGCTCACTTGACCAAATATGCATCCTACCTTAACCCTAGCCCCATTACAACCTAAAGAAAAGACCTCATGATAATTGTATGCGTGCATTAAATAATTGTTGATTGTTAGATGAAAAACAAATCTTGGAAAGCATGATTAGGGGAGAATTGAGTGAATCAACCCCAAACACCGAGCGAATAGAGTGCAAACACTTCCGGTGAGGGTTCGTTGCTCAATTCCTTGATTCCCGGCTTTCATGAGCATTCTTCTTGCAAGTCTTCTTGAACTTCACTTTTATATTTAAATTGGTAGGACTCATGAAACATTATATGATCTTAAGCCTTACTTGTGCATGTATGTCTTGGAGATTGATTTATTTTTAACCAAGTAGGTAGAATCATTTTTGCATTTAGTTGCATGCATATAGTTTCTTTGCTTTGAATAAGTGTCATATCCCTTATTTCATTCTTGGTTTAGCATGAGGACATGCTAAGGTTTAAATGTGGGGAGGTTGACAAACCCCAATTTGATGGTTTATCTTGTATTATTGAACTTAGGAGATTTTATCACCTTTTACCCACATTTACTCAATAAAATAGCATGTTTTATAACTTCTCCTTTAATTGTGCTTAAGAGTGAAAACATGCTTTTTAGGTCTTAAAATGAATAAATTTAATTCACCTTAATTCCATTAGATGCCTTGATATGTTTGTTAAGTGATTTAAGGTTTAGGAGGCAAAGATTGGATCAAGGGAATGAAGAAAGAACATGTAAAGTTGGAGAACTCATGAAGAAATAAAAAAACCGGAAAGCTGTCAAGCCGACCTCTTCGCACTTAAACGACCATAACTTGAGCTACAGAGGTCCAAATGATGCGGTTCCAGTTGGGTTGGAAAGCTAACATCCGGGGCTTCGAAACGATATAAGATTTGCCATAGTTGCTACAAGTATGGTGGCGCGCACGCGCATAGTACGCGCACGCGCCGTTGCTGCCACCTAGTCCACTTGAAGCAAAACGTGGCCAGCGATTTTAGAAGCCTTGTGGGCCCAATCCAACTCATTTCTAATGCTATTTAAGCCAAGGATTGAAGGGAGAATGAACATACTTTACCATAGTTAGTTATCATTAGTCATAGTTTAGTTTTAGAAGTAGTTTCTAGAAAGAGAAGCTCTCACTTCTCTCTAGAATTAGGAATAGGATTAGGTTTAGTTCTTAGATCTAGATTTAGATTCATCTTCTTCTACTTCTATCTTCTCAATTCCTTGTAGTTACATTCATTCTTCTCCTACTCTTTTGGTGTAATCTCTTTTATGTTGTTCTTATATTTTGTTGTAGATCTAGTATTGTTCATTCTACTTTCTTTCAATTCAATAAGAGGTAATTCA
>NC_029776.3:97627376-97631834 GCF_000817695.3 Arachis duranensis
TTGAGGAATCAAATTGATTCGTCCACTTGACTTTCCTCCATGGTTAGAGGTTGACTAAGTGGGAGCAATGGACAATTTGTCATCACAATTGAGGAGGATAACTAGGATAGGACTTCTAGTTCTTATATCTTGCCAAGAGCTTTGCTAGTTGTTAGTTTATTTTCTTTGCCATTTATATTTCTTGTCTAAAATCTTAAAAACCCCAAATATAACTCACAACCAATAACAAGACACTTTATTGTAAATCCTAAGGAGAACGACCTGAGGTTTAAATACTTCGGTTATTAATTTTAGGGGTTTGTACTTGTGACAAACAAATTTTTGTATGAAAGGATTATTGCTTGGTTTAGAAACTATACTTTACAACGAGATTTCATTAGTGAAATTCTAAACCATCAATAATCCTTTCGTCAGCGATCCCCAGTACTTACCACATTCTTAAAAAAATAGTCGAGCTGCTTCCTCTGTAAGGCAGTCAGTAGAGGCATGTATAAAGGTAATATACTTCAAAAATTGATCTACTACCACAAGAATAGATCCAAACCTCTCGAACTTTGGTAAGACAGAGATGAAATCTAAAGACACACTTTTTCATGGTTGCTTTGACGACAGCAGAGGTTCCAACAATCCATTTGGTGTCTTGTTTTCAATCTTATATTGTTGGCACACAAAACAAGTCTTCACATAACTCTCCACTTCATCCCTCATTTGAGGCTAATAATAAGAATATTCAATAAGTGCCTTAAGGCCAAAGAGTGATCTTTGAAAGTTTACTACGCATCCTTATTAATTAATAGGTATAGTGTAAGGTAGGTTTTGGAATAGTAGGACTTGAACCTGCAACTATTAAGTTAAAAGCCCAATGCCATAAATGACCTACGAATAGGAAGAATCCTAGAACAAAATGAGAAGTAACTAACCAATTTCTAGGAGAGACATAATTGACTACATTAATCTCGGTAGATATGCCACCAGTACAACAAAAGAATGCTTATATGGATCATGCAAGTTGCTTTCCATACTACAGAGATAGTTTACTTCAACATCTCGACCAGTTCTATACCAGAGATTCAAAAGTCCATAGCACTGTAGGAAGGCCAAGGTCTCGATAGACAGATCTAGAGGTCAGTTACCACGTCCTTGATTCTACAGCCAATGTTGCTAAATTAAAATAGCAATTAAACCATGTTTCAAGGTTGTTCGTTCGCCTTGATGACTAGCCCATTTGGTGTCGTGGCATTTCTTTATTAATTTTCTCCTTAGATTTTTTTACTTAGAGATATATAGTCTTCTCCTTGGTGTAGAGAATATCGTCTTCTAGCCAAAATTGTTTAGTCTTACCTTTTCTAATCAATTCCACTAATTTCTTAGCTAATGGATCATGATGCAACCATTCCTTAATGGTATGTAAAATATCTCATTCGACCATCCCTTGACCTTCAAAGTACCTCTCCATTTGTCATAGGCAAAGTTCTCCACCTCTCGAGCATCGTCCATGCCCTTGAACTCCTTTGGCTTTGGGAGATCAATCTTTGTCGTCTCCCTTATAATGGTTGGTAGAAATTTTGCTTCCTCAAACTTCCTCAAATAGCTTCAAGAAATTCTCAAGTTTCTCTTCGATTTGGAGCATGCTTTCTTTGAAAGCATCTAGTTCTCCTAACACGTGAGTCTCGAGGGTCTCCTTGTCATGTTCTAACCTTTAGAAGCGCTCATTCATAGAGGATAGAACATTTTCCAACATAGAAAATCTCTCTTCTAAGAAGTTAGAATCCTTACCTCTAAACTCACTTGAAGAACAGGCCTTCTTGTCTCCCCATTATGAAGGAATAGTATTTCTTTCCCTTTGAGACTCAACATGCTCCAGGTTACACTAGAAGTCATACCCATAAACTACTTGTACTCCCTCTCGAACCTTGGTCTGATACCAAATTGTCACGGCCTTGGACACACTCTAACACTACCATGCTGACACTCAAACTTACTCAACCTCTTGAGCTAAGAACAAGTCAGCCTAACTCTCAGTGTTTAGCAAGAAAACTAAGAACACAAGAGAAAGAAAGTTTTGGTGGAAAGAACACTTTATTACTCAAGTGTTTGTTACAAATGACTCACACTTCCAAACTCTAAGTCTCACCCCTATTTATAGCCATTTACCTCCTCAATTGATGCTTATGATTAAATCTAATCAACGGTCTAGATTGATTATCTAGAATATTCACTACAAATATATATCTATCCTACCACATTTTTCTAAATATTTATAGATTATTTCATACTACTATTCATATTTTTATACACATCCACACTCTTCTAGATTACTTTATGATCTTTTAAAGTCTTCTAGAATCTTCTAGAATACTTCGGACCTTCTAGGACATTCTAGAATATTTTAAAATAATACTCTAAAAAACTATGCAAACACCGTTAAATCTAATCTTCTAAAATTTACCGTGATAAATTAGTTGTAATTGAAATATAAAAAAGAGATTTCTTTCAATTTGCAAAGATTTTTAAAAGAGGTTAGAATCTCTCCTTCAAGTTGATTAAATGATAAATCAAGGGTAATAAGAGACGATAAATTTTTCACAACATAGACAAATTGATGTTATCAAGTTATAATAAGAGAGGGTAAAGATAAAAAATTAAAATTGTGTGGTTGTTTATATTCATCCTTTGAATTTAATGATTTGATCTGTAAAATTAATACTTTTGTGATATATTATTTTTTTTTTAAATATTTCCTTAAAATTATAGTCGTATAATTTTAACTTAAATTCTTTAGCTAAGAAAATTGTAGTTACATTTCTTATATTCTTTAATGCTTTGAGTAAATTATATAATTAATAATAGAAAATCACATGAAACTCACAGTAACAAATTTAACTATAAATACTTTGTTCTTAAATGCAATTCTTAAGTTCTTAATTTTATTATTTTTCTTGCACGAGAATCGCACGTGCATGCGCATGATATAATGAATAAAACTTTAGAGGAATGTTAGGGTGAGCAACTTTTGGAATTTATAACCATCAAATAGTCATTAATAAAGTTTTTAATAGTGTGAAATTAGTATGAGATTTCATCCAATGACTTACTCTTTTTTGCTGGTTATATACTGGCCAGAATTTGATAAAATTGCTGCCCTAAACTTTTTTAAAACTTTATTGTAAAGTTAAAAATTAGCACGCAAATAAAGGTCTAAAGAAATTATGCGATTGTATCATTATTTGGAGTTAATATAGTTTAATTTAAATTTATACCATATATATATAAAACGTGCTTTATATGTTTGTGAAATGAGAAGTGCATGTATTATTTATTAGTTATTCGTTTAACTTTTTAAGTGTTAGAATATGATATTTAGTTTTATTTATTTTAATTTTATTTATTTAGTTAGCAGATTGAATTTTATGTTAGTAGATTTAGAGTTTTTATTTTTAATCTAATATAAGGTAGATATATAAATACTTTCTAAACTATTGAGTATCATTTGTTTTGAATGATTGAGATGGAGACTAGGAGATTAGGATTTAATATCATGTTCTGTCTTTAAAATTTAAGTATTTCAGTTCTTTTAAAAAGTGGAGACACAAGAGACTGAAATTTTAATAATATTTTATACCTAAAATATTCTATTTCAATTAATTAATTTTAACTTTATTTTTTATATAAATTAAATTAAAATTTCATTCTTATTTCAGTCCATGCCTTCTACTTTATATCAAACACAATACTTTCTTAATCTCAATCTCACAATCTTTATTTCTCTTCCAAACGCTACCTTGTAGTCGTCAAACAAAGTTGTTAGAGAGATGAATGTCGCTTTTAATTTCATGATAAAACTATGATATGGACATAGGCACGGACCTAGGCACAACAGCGAGGGGCACTTGCCCCCACTGTGTTATCAATTTTTTTTTAAAAAAATAGTTATACATGATGTGACTCCATTTCAAATTTTAAATGACCCCATTACAAATAAATTAAATTCAATTAGCCAAAGTTTTAAATTTATTTTTTTATTTTTCTATCATTTTGACTATTATTTAACCTAATCAAATTTAGTCCTTATGTCGTCACTCTTTTATTCCATTAAACCCTCCTCTTATTTTTATATTTTCAACTTTTTTTTTCTATTTCTTGTCTAGTGGTCATCCTCTCTTCATCAAAAGGTAAATTTCAAATTCTCCATATTTTTTATATAGCTCTCCATGACTCTATATATATATTTTCCAATTTCATTGTTTCTCTTTTGATATTTTCAATTGAAAATTTTAATTCAAACAATTATAGTTTAGATATTAATCTAATGTTTTATTCTTTTCATGACTTTATATATTTTATTTTATTCTCAATTTATTCATCTTTATTACTTGTTTTTTTTTTACTTTTGTTCTATTATATATACCTATATTGCATATAAAATTTTAAAATAAATTGATTAATTTAATAATTTAA
>NC_029776.3:97632744-97636297 GCF_000817695.3 Arachis duranensis
ATGCACGGCGCGGTGGTGCGACAGTGTGATCTTCAACGGGGAACCTTCTTGCATTACCCGTTCATGCACGGCGCGGTGGTGCGACAGCACGATCCAGAAGAGCCCTTCTTGCATGGTGTTGTGGTGCAGCATCCGTTCATGCACAGCGCGGTGGTGCCCAGCATGATCTTCAATTGAGAGAGCCCTTCTTGAGGTATTAATCTAATTTTTTATTTTTTCAATTGTAAATTTTAATTCAAGCAATTATAGTTTAAGTATTAATTTTATTTTTTATTTTTTTATTTTTTTTCAAAGATATATTTTTTATTGCATAAAAAAACTTTATATCTGGAGTACATTATGTTCTCCTGGAGTACATTATGTCAAGACAAAGGAATTTTTTAATCGAGATGTTAAATAAAAATTATCTAATGGATAAAGGAGAAAAAGCAAATAAGCACTAGTTACTGTTGGGAAGGTGGTTTGAGGAAATGATGTCGCCGGTATTTCTCCTCCAACAATCTCTTTATAAATTTATATATTTTATTTTATTCTCAATTTAGTGATCATTATTATTTATTTATTTATCTTTCGTTCTATTTTATTATATGTAATTATATTACATATAAATTTTTAAAGTCAATGGATTAATTTACTAATTTAGAAAATAAATTTTTTATTTTTAGAAATAATAATAAAAAAATATTTTAATTACAATATATAATTAAACAGATGCATAAAATTTTTCATCTAACATTATATCAAAATTAAATAAAAAAATATATAACAAATTTAATTATTTTAAAAAGAAAGAAAAAACATTTGGATAACAAATTATCTATAATTTAATTAAAATATTTTAAGTTCAAATTTTAGAAATAAAAAGTTATTTTTTTATAAATTATATATAATAATAAATAGTATTTTAAGAATAAAAGTGTTTACTAATTTTTTTTAATTTTTATATCTTTATATAATTAATAAAATTTAATAAAATTTATTTTAGTATATATATTTTTGCCCCCATTTCTAAAATTTTCTGGGTTCGTCACTGTATGGATATGTGAGGTTTAGTGAGTTTCTCTCTTGTTACATGAAGAAATTGTATATAATGTAGATCGATTTCTTCGGTTCAATTTTAGTTTGTCCTAAACTGTGGTATGTACAAGTGAGATTGAGTGAATTATTTTTTTATTACATTAAAAAATTGGTTAAAAGATATCGTGATTCTCTTTTCTTTAAGAAGAATGATTATTCTATTCGATTCAATTTCAATTTATCATAAACTATAATATGAATAAGTGAGATTGAGTGAGACTCTCTATTATTATATCAAAAAATTGTATAAAAAATAAAATAATTCTCTTCCATTCAATTTCAGCATTTTTTTTCAATTTTAATTTATCTTTTTTCATTTATCTTTAATTTCGTATCACGGTATCGGTTTTATCTTTTTTCAACCGACAGTGGATCGGACTAAGTCCATTAAAGTTATTTTTCCCCATGTTCAAGGAAATTAAATTGCTAGTGTTGCTTAAAATGAGAGAAAACTCCATTGGAGAGCATATTGCTTTGTAAGTGCAGAGATTGTAGTTTGAACAGTAAGTCTATGCATAATGGCAAGCTTCAAATAAGATTATTACTTTATAAGTTCAAAACTATTAGATTTAGAAAATTTTTTCAACAATGAAGTATTTCTCATGATTACATATATTTGATTCATGATTAGGAACTTGTAATCTAAATCACTCATCAAGCTTTTGGATGCGTAATTCATTCACAAATTCAAATAATCCCTATTATGCACTAGAGTGGCAGTGTATATAAGTCTGGTATTTAAACGTATGTAAGGAAATGAATCATTCTCATCATCTGGTCTCTCGCATTCATTTTTTCACTGTTTGTGTTCTCTCTACTTCTCAACCTCCCTAAAAACCATAATACATCGCCTATGGACTCTTCTAATTCTAAATATGCATAGCGTGTATGTGATTCTAAGTTAGTAGGTCACAAAAAAATAAATCGCTACTATAAAAAATGATAACATATGGATCAACAACTTGAAACTGATATTATTTTAGTAATAAATTTGGAAATAGTAGTAAATTAGTATTTTAATATTTACATATCATCTCTAAAATTTTATAGCAATTGAAAATTATGTGTATATTTTTTATATCCTTAAAAGTTAATATAATAATATATTTAGAGAAATTCTTCGCATACAAGCGATTAAGGCTTGTAAGCCTTATAAGTCCAATTAAAACTAACGTTCAAAACGCGCTTCGAATCGTTCTTCTTCTTCTTCGTCTTCTTCTTCTTCTTTTCTTTCGTTTCTTGCCTTCTCTTTCTCCTTCTTTTTTTTCTTCTTGGTGCACGTTCTTCTTCCTCTTACTCTTCTTCTTCTCTTTTTCTTTCGTTTCTTGTCTTCTCTTTCTCCTTCTTCTTCTTGCTGCATGTTCTTCTTCCTCGTCTTTCTCTTTTTCTTCTTCATTTACATGCTTTTTTCTCTGTTTTCTTTCTTCGTTATTCTCGATTTCCATTATTTTTTGATATCAAGCTCTGAAATCATTTTTGAAGAAAAAGAAGCAGCAGAAGATGAAGAGGAGAAAGAGAATGAATTCTGAATTATGCATAAGGTGTACTTCAACGAATTTTGAGTGTATTTCTTAAATCCTTTGGGTGTAGTTTTGTAATACTTTGAGTGTATTTTTGTAATTTTTTTGGTGTATTTTTATAATCGTTTGGGTGAATTCCTGTAATTATTTGGGTGTATTTCTGTAATCCTTTTGGTGTATTTCTGTAATCGTTTGGGTGTATTTCTGAAGTTCCATTATCTTCAAAACGATTTCAAAGCTTGATTTCAGAAACCATGAAAATCGAAAAAAAAATGAAGAGGAAGAGGGAGAGAGAGAGGGAGAGGGAGAAGAAGAAGAAGAGTCGTTCATAATACATAGTAAGTATAGCGCTTTAAAAACAGGAAACGGTTAAATAACACATTAAAAGACCCATATGTGTAACAACTTGTAAGACTTGTAAATCAAAAAGACTTATATGTATAGCATGTCTCTTTACTTAAATTATAAATGAATAAGAGTACTTATACGTACATATGATTATTACATCTTTATTGATATTTAATTTTTTATATAAATAATTTGTATTGTGCGTAGTGTTATCAAAATTAAATTGGACTGATTGATTTAATTAGTACCAGTGAACTGATAATCTAGTCAATTTATTTATGATTAATATATTAAAAGTATATTTTTTGTGTATAAATAATTTTAAGATGATCTAAAACATGACCAAAAAGAATAAAATTTCTCCTAAAAATGTTAGACTAAAAGATTGAAACCCAAAAAAAAAAATTTTATAAAATTAGCATAGCAAATTAAATTAATTATTGATCACTTTAAAAAAGCTCATTCATAAAATCGTTTCGAAGATATTAGATTTAGGATGCAAGATTTTGCTACCAAACTAAATAATTTCATTAGATATTATATGTTAATCAATATATATATTCTATATAAAATTTTCAATTAAATAATTTTATATTTATTTAATTTGA
>NC_029776.3:97636357-97636742 GCF_000817695.3 Arachis duranensis
ATATAATTATTTAATTATAATTTTATATAAAAATGAGATTTAAATTTAAAATTTTTAAATAAAAATAAAAAATGATGCTATTTGAGGTATTTATTATTTTTGTCATTTTAATTCAACGGTCGTATGTTATATTATACGAGGTTGGAAGCAATATAACCCAGGTCATTTGTTTAGATGTCATGCCATCTATATTATTTTATTTAGGCCACGTATTTGTCTTTGTCTTTGATGACTGCTGTTAGATTGGTTAAGGAATAATGTGGTTGGTTGACTAGCAGAGATTGGATGATTGCGGTTAGATTTATTGATTAGGTAATAGTGTGGCTGATTGATTAGCAGCAGGGAAAGCTAATTAACCTTTTTCTAGCTATATATATATATATAT
>NC_029776.3:97636912-97642241 GCF_000817695.3 Arachis duranensis
TTTGAGTTTTTTATAGAGGCGGCTAGGTTTGGGTGGTTGGCCCTTTTTTTATACTATCTGTAATGGACAGTTATCTTTTAATTAGTGTTTTAAAAAACCTAAAAAAATATAATTTAATTTAATCTACATTTTTTCCTTCTCTGATTAGCAATTTTTTCCCTTCTTTTTCCTTTCTGTCTTATTCTTTCCATCTTCTTTCATGTGTTTCTCTTTTTTCCTTTTCTGATTTTTCTCTCTTTCTTTTTCTTTCTCCTTTGTATTCTATTATTTATACATAATTTTTATGCTTTTATAAAAGAACAAATTCATATCTTTAAAAGGTTTCCACATTTTTCCAAAAAATTTTTATATTAGTTATTAAAAAATTACTTCTTTGATTTTAAGAAAATTTTCTTATATTTCAAAAAATTAATTAAACTTTAATTAATAATACTTTTTCATTCCACATTTTTCAATTAATTAATATCGAGTGGCGACGGCTATTTGGCCTTTCAATAAGATTAGATTTTTCTCTTTATTATGATGAGTTTTTCTTTTATTATTATTATTATTATTTTAGAGAAAATATAAGATGTTAAGTTGTAGTTATTTTAATTTTTCTTTTTTAATTCTAAGAAGTTGTATTTTTTTTTAGGATTTAAGATTCAAAGTTTATAATTTAAGATTCAGGGTTATTAATAATTTATGATTTAAAATTTATAATTTAAAATAAATAAAAAATTTAAAAATATTAGCTGAAAAAGGTACTCTATAACATTACTTATTATGTATGTTATTATTCCGTGATGAATTGATGATAAAAGTGGGTGTCCGAAAATGTTATGCCAAAATTTTCTTATTATAAATTCCATGACGTGGTTCTAACCATAGCCGTCCAAAAATGTAGTGAGTTTGGTAGGCTAGTTTTTTTTTTTTTTGGTGACTGTTTGGTAGGCTAGTTTGAATAGCCAAATTAAATTTGAATTAAATAATAATTTTTCATCATGGATATCGTATGTAATTTTCCTATTTTGTAGTTTGTACCCTCTCGGGCTCTCTTCCATTGGCACTTAATAATAACGAAATATTTATTATCAAAGTTTTCTAATGAATAATTATTTACTTTGAAGAAATAAATTTTGTCGTGTATATTAGTTTAAATAAATGCAATAGCAATATTTGTAGCTAGTGAGAGATCAGATTTAAATAATATGCGTGCATGAAATTTTAGATTTAAGTTTTATCATCATCTATGTAATAAAAAGACAGATAATATATTTCATGATTTTTTTATATGAATTAATTAAATATTATATTACGAGAATTTGTAAAGTGTAAAATATTTATTATTATATACAACGTGTCACATTTTAAGTACTGTAAATCCGGCTTAATTTTAGCTAAATTTTAGATATTGTACACCCGAAATAAATAATAAAGAATGTGATTCAACAGATTCTAAGTCCATCCGAAATATGTACGAGTATGTCTATATAACTATGTGTAAGGTGCAGTTAGGGTGTCTGCGGATCGGATCGGATCGGGGCCAAAAATTCGATCCGATCCGCATTAAAATATTGGATTGGATTGGATCTCATATCCGCAGTTTTTAAGGTTGAATCCGATCCGATTCGATCTGCACATTTACGGATTGGATCGGATCGGATATCGAATATATCCGTAAAACACAAAAATATTTTTAAAAGCTTATTTTTATTAAAAAATATTAATAAAATTTATTTTTTTTATTCTTTTAAATATGTTTACTCTTAAAATAATATTAAACATACTTTTCTTAAATAATAAATTAAAATAATATAACATACATGATAATTATTAATTGAAATAAAACATAAAAAAATATTTACTTATTTATTTCTTTAATTTTGCTGATACACGGATCGAATATGCGGATACCAACACAAAATGCGCAATTCGATCTAATTAGTGTACGGATCCGATCCGATCCGATCCGAAAGCATTGCGGATCAGATCTATATCCACAATTTTCAGATCGAATTCGAATAAACACCGCAGATATGCGAATCGAATCCGATCTATAGACACCCTTAGATGCAGTCGAACTGTCTTCACCATTTGTGAGGTTTGGAGAACTGTACTAAAATATCACTATTTTTTATGATTCTATTTGACTAAACAACTACAAAAAATACTCACTACTAGTCATATCCATCAATACAGATACAAGAGAATATATATAATACGTGAATGAATTGGGATGAGTTAATTATGAGGCTTCAAGCTTCTTTTACAGGTAAAATTGTTTGGACGTAACTATTTAGATAAAAAAATTCATTTTAATTTTGTAAACATCTAGAATGCATTGAGTCTAAAAAAATTATGTATATATCTCAATTGCTCAATACGCGAGATATGTGTAGATTAACTGAAAAAAACATTATTTAATAATAAATAAAATATTTATTTAATTTAAATAAAAGAAATCCTATATTTCATTATATATTAGGTCTCATTTATTTTTTAATTTTTATTTGGTTGAAAGACCCAAAATAAGTGTTTAGAACTCTATTATTTGGTGGTTTCTCTCTTGATGTACTGTATTCATTCTGGGAACTGTTTGAAACTTGGAAGTGTTTTTTCTAAAGAATTCAAAACTTGACGTAAGGGCCTGCGTCTTGATGCAAATTATTTTGGTTTAAGAAATCTTAGGGTGGAAATTAACATTTTTTTATCAATATTTACGGATATTGATACAGACACAAAATACAATATAATATAAGATATACAAATTTTAAAATTTTATAAAATACGGGAATACGCACACATATAAAATATAAAATATCTTTTAGATAAATCGTAATGATATTTTGATATTTTACTAATATTAAAATATAAATTAATTGTCAAATAAATATTTAATAAATATTGTGTCTAAAATATATTTGACATATAAACATGACAACTTAGTTTACACGGTATTTTTTAGACATTATATATTAAAATGGAGAATACTAAGTAAACAATGACTATTTTAAACAACATAAACAATTATCAATTAAATAAAAATATACTACACCTTAATTTAATGCTACTAATTAAATTTAAGATTAATTTACTCTTTTAACCTTATTAATTCACATTGTTCAAAAATATTATTGGTATCTTATATTTTTCTTATTAAAATATATTTGTTGATTAAATAGTTCAAAATAATAAATGTTTTGTCGGTTATACATGTAGCATTGCTCTTTTGCTTTAGCTTCTATTTAATAGGAGTGGATCTTTTTTAGTGAAAAAAAAAATTAGATGTTGTTCAGTATTTGATCTAATTCTTTATTACTCTCTCTTTTATTTAATTTTGATCTCACTTATAAAATTAAAGATAAAATATCACATTTTATTTTCTCAAATATTTTTTTTTTTTACTGAAGATGATCCATTTTCCTACTTAATTATTCTATTTTTAATCAATTACGTCCTTTTCTGATGGGTAATTTTAATTTAACAAGAATCAGATGACAGGCTATAAATATGTGATAAATTTTGCTCTCTATCCCCATCAACCTAACAAAGTAAACTCATCAAATCAAAGTTGTGTTTCATCATTCTTCTATCTTCCAAAGTAATTAATATATATCTATGATGGCTTCATCAGATGATTCAACCATTCCAAGTCACACAAAAGCATGGTTCTATTCAGAGCATGGGAATCCAGGTGATGTTCTAAAGATACATCCAAATTGGCCAATACCAGAACTCAAAGAGGACCAAGTGCTCATCAAAGTTGTGGCTGCATCCCTTAATCCAGTTGATAATAAAAGAATCACTGACTTCTACAAAGACATTTACACCCCTGATCCTCATCTCCCTGTATGTACTACTCTATATTCCCTTGTTCATTTAGGCTAAATTATATTCACCGTCATCGAAATTAGATGATATTATATATGACACTTTCTATTTATAAAAAAACTATAGATTACATGCATGACACTTAATTTGGTCAATTTGGAGAGTGTTAAAAATTAAAGTGAGATAAATAAATTGTATTAATGTTCAATTTGGTGTTTTAACATATATAAGTTAATTTGGTCTTTTAAAGATTCAACACTTCAATTTGCTGTTTTAACATATATAAGTTAATTTGGTCTTTAAAAAATTCAACACTTCAATTTAATCCTTAAAAAATATCAACATGGGTCGAATTGTTTCTCTGTTAATTTTTTACTAACATGCGAGGTAAAGTCTGTCGATATTTTATTACATTAGTAAAAATTTAATAGAAAAACCAATTTGACTCATATTATCTAAAGGTACATATTGTTCTTAAGATCACACACTCTTCTAGTTTGATCATACCCGATAATCCCTAATTTTTCTGGTGATTACTCTTATCCATATTCAAAATGTGCAGAGATGTCTTTTATGTACTTTCTCACTTAGTATGTGAGAACCCACCAATATTTTTAGATAGTTAATGTGATTTTTCTTGATATATATATAATTTAATCTCAAGATAGTCACTGTTATAATTATTAAATTAGGTTACATATATTATATTTTTTGAGTGTAATTTTTTTTAGATCCTGTACATGAACATAAGATGCTTGTACATTGGACGAATTTTTTTATACAATTTGATCCCACTACTACTCTTGTATACATATTTCTTGTCAAATATTTATTTTTTCACTTCTTCTATGCTTTTTTCATGGATGCATATATAAAATTAAACTAACTTTTTCCATTCATAATTGTTTGCACTGTGGGTGGAAATGATGTGAAGATTGTTCCAGGGCTTGATGTTGCCGGTATAGTGGTGAAATTGGGTGATCAAGTCAAGAAATTTAAAGTTGGTGACGAAGTTTACGGCGACATTAACGAGGATGGCATACAAAACCTTAAGATTCTTGGAACATTGTCAGAGTATACTATTGCTGAAGAGAGGCTTTTGGCTCACAAGCCTCCTAATCTCAGCTTTGTTGAAGCTGCTAGCTTCCCTGCGGCGGTTGAGACTGCTTATGAAGGACTTGAGAGAGCTGACTTCTCTGCTGGCAAATCTATTCTTGTTCTCGGAGGTGCTGGCGGTGTTGGTACCCAAGTTATTCAGGTAATTAATTTTATGGTACTATTAATTATTAAAGAGTTCAGTCAAATATATATATTTATCTAACCTTTACAATAAACCAAGTTGGGTTGGTCTAGTGGTTAGCTCACTAGTCCGCTTAAGCAAGTGTCGGGGGTTCGAATCCCGCCTTGTGCATGCAGCAACCCATTGGCCAGCGGCAAACCCTTAAATGGAGCTCAGTACCGCGGCGGATTAGTCCTTGGCCTGCCGGGCTGGGGGATACCGTGGGAAACCAAAAAA
>NC_029776.3:97642267-97650193 GCF_000817695.3 Arachis duranensis
CTAACCTTTACAATATTAATTTTACATGAAACAATTTTATAAAATTTTACTGTTTAGGTAACCACTTTACTTTTTCTAGTTGTTTAGGTAAACCATATTAATAATCTCTCGGTTAATTAGATCTAATCGATACATATACGTGTCTATTATAAAATTTTAGATGATTATTATATTGTCTAATTTGTTAAAAAAAATAAAAATTAATATTTAATTTAAAAATATAAAAATAAATAATTTTAATATTTGAAATTTATTATAAAAATTAAATTAAATAAAAAATAAGTACTAAGTAATAAAAATGATAGAATTCACCGAATTAATAATGTAAATTAATTAGTAACATTTATTTGTGTGCAGCTTGCGAAGCATGTGTGTGGCGCATCAAGGATAGCAGCAACATCAAGCACTGGAAAACTCGAATTCTTAAGAAAACTGGGAGTTGACTTTCCTATTGACTACACAAAGGAGAACTTTGAGGAGCTGTCAGAAAAGTTTGATCTAGTCTACGATACAGTAGGTAAGGTCTTCAAAGTTAACCACAATGGGGAATCGGAATGAGTTTTCTTAAGATCATCTCTATTAGGAAACTTATTCCAGTTTCTGTTTATGGTCTACCTGTTATAAAAAATAATTTTACATCAGTTTTTGTATCATAAACAATAAATAAGAATTCAAAGCATTTTTTTCTTTTCTACTAGAAAGAATTAACTTTAGTTTCTGTTATGGTCCCACTTAATTAATTAATTAAAATACTTGAAATTAATGTAATTAATTTTGTTCAACAATGTAATTTAAATACTTAAATTTAAAAATATTTCACTATTAAAAAAAGTGTGAGAATTAGTATATATAGAGTAATAAAATATTAATTTATTAATAATAATAGTAACATAATATTAATAACGGCTAGTTTTCAACGGCTAATTTTGCAACGGCTAATTTTACGATTACTAATTTTAATAATATGGTTAGCATTTTAAATTTTAAAAATAAAAATAACCAATCCAACAAAAAATTATTTTGTAAAGTATAAAAATTAAATTTATTTTTTATGTAAATAAATTTAATTAATTATAGTTTAATATAACAATATACATAATATGTAATAATGATTTAATATAATTTTTTATATTAATTATGATTTAATATAATTTTTTATATTAATTTGCCATGTATCAAGACTTTATTAGATTGCAAGAGTTCCTCTAAATAGGGATTTTCTTTTTGGTATGCGTGAAGGAATTTAATATTTTTTCACTCCAATATTTTAAAGTTCCTTTATGTCAGAGTATGTGGCAAGTTATCATTTGCAAATCACAAGTCCCTCTGAAGAGGAACTCTTCTTCCTCGATCCATGAGCAGGGATGCTATTCTCTTTCTCTACAACAGTTGGGACTCTATTGTGTCAGAAAAAGAGGAAATGGAACCTTAAAAAATTGATGCGTTGGAGATGTTCTAAGACTATCTCCAGTAGAAAACTCATCCCAATTTTTGTTTATGGCCCATTTGTTATAAAGAGTAACTCCACATCAGCTTTTGTGTCATAAACAGTAAATAGGAACTCAAATCATTTCTCGCTTCTCTATTAGGAGGAACTAACTTTAGTCCCTGTTGTGGTCCCACTTAATTAATTAATTAAAATATTTAAAATTAATGTAATTAATTTTTTCAACAATGTAATTTAAATATTTAAATTTAAAAATAATTCACTATTAAAAAATATTAATATTAACTAAATTAATATATAACCGTCCAGGTTGTGCTAAAAATATATTATGCTTTTTTCTTTAGTCACCATCAATTCTTTGATTATTAGTAGAGATTAGTCAGATAGGTCACTGTGTTTCTTTTTTTTTTTTTTTCAAACAAATATGTTCTATTTAGTTAAAATTAATTAATATTTTTTTGTCACAAATTAATTAACGTTTAAGTCGCTTACTATAAAACTTGTTGAGTATATATTTAAATAGGTTCTTAAGAAATTTTGTATTGGATGTTTTCGTCTTTCAAAAAATTTTATTACGTTGAGACTCTTAAACTTTACAAACATAAGATATATAAGTCTTTATTTTAGTTAATTTTGTTGTTTCTATTTAGATAAATAAGTCCTAAAAAATGTGACAAAAAAGTTTATATATTTTACTTTTATAAAATTTAAAGATGTTAATATAATAAAAAAATTTTAAAAATAAAAATGTCTTATTCAAAATTTTTAAAAAATTTATTTAAATATATACTCTTCTAGATAAAATTTGAATATTTTTATGAAGTCCATGACAATGATTACTTAATTAATCAATGAATGTTCATTTCTTAGTGGTAGTGTAGTAGTGTAGTAGTGCAATAATTAATAAATACTAAATAAGACAAGTTTTGGCTGTTTTTTTGTCTACCTAGCATTACCCTTATGTAATTTGTAATAACCAAAACAGTGCAAACACCATTATTGATACAGGGCAAACTGAAAGAGCCTTGAAAGGTGTAAAAGAAGGTGGGAAAGTAGTGACAATAGTACCTCCTGGAGTTCCACCAGCTATCTTTTTCGTTCTCACTTCCAAAGGATCTATCTTAGACAAATTAAGGCCTTTCTTTGAGAGCGGCAAGGTCAAGCCAGTTCTGGATCCTCTTACTCCAGTGCCATTTTCTCAAGTCATTGATGCTCTTTCTTACATTCAAACTGCAAAAGCCACAGGAAAGGTGGTCGTTTATCCCATCCCATGAATATTATTATTACCACTTAATATATATTAAAAATATTATTTATATATTAAAATTAATTATCAAAATCAGTCATTAATTAATATATTTATATATAAATATATATTTTATTTAATTTATTTTCAATATATATTTATATTTTAATATATATTTTATATTACTAGTTGATTTTGATATATACGAAATAGCTAGAATGAATGTAATTAGGGTCAACATCCTAATACGTTGGATTAATATTAATATATATGAGGATGTGTGTGGTAGTAAATAATTGAGGCTTGTATTATTATTGTGTCATAAGACGACCTTGTCATTTTCTATGTTATCTGTTTCTATGTATGCCGATAATTATTATAAATATTATCTTCTGCTGAATGATAATGATTGGTGATAACCAATATTCATGTGTATGTTCATAAATAATTCCTGGTCAGTTTATAGAACTAATTAATAAGATACACGTTGTGTAGTGTGTTGAATATTGGAACAAGAAGAATGTGTACTTACCTATGGAACTAAACTTTAACATCCACCAGAAGAAAACAGTATATATTTGTAACAAAACTGTTGCATAATATTCTAAAACTGTTATAAAATATTGTTTTTTGAGTATATATACATTTTAGTCCTTAAAGAATTTCGAATCAGACACTTTAGTTTTCAACTAAAGTTAATTATTCGATTGTTCTTTAACAATTAATTCCGTCAGTCACTTAGGTTCTTGGCTCCGTCAACTTTAACGGAAGACAAAATGGTCCCTGACAACTCTAACAGGAGACAAAATGATCCCTGACAACTCTAATAAGAGACAAAATGATCCTTTACCCCTTTATTCGAAAATGACGCTATTCTTTTCTAATTTTTATCATATCTCGCATAACCCTAACATTCATATTCTCCTTCTTCACCTTCATAGTCTTCTTTTTCATCTTTTCCTTCCTCCTCTTTTGCTCCAAGATTAAACCTTGGTGTAATTGCTACACGTGTCGCACCTACCTCAACATGTCCTGGACCACACACTTCCTAAATCTCTATAACTGGTACATCCACCTCCTCTGTACTTCACCCACCAGAAGCATCCACTTCCACGTCCTCGATAACATCACCTCCAACCCCAACAACGTCCACGACATCCTCAAGACCAGGTTCCACAACTACCCTAAGGGCATGCCTTTCTCCACTCTTTGGCAAGCAATATAGATTGTTAGACATTAGAACATCATGAGAAGATTATCCTTTGACATCATATTCAAATTCTCATTTGAAATAGACACTGAGTACTTCATTCTTTCTTTCCCGAAGTCCAAGTTGGCAGGTACCTTCGACCTCGCATCCAAGCTATCAGTACAACGAGCAATGTCGTCGTTGCCGCTCATATGGAAACTGAAGCGATTATTGAACATTGGTTCGGAGAAGAAGTTGAAGGAAGCGATCGGAGTGGTGGACAATGTGGTCATGGAGATGATAGAGCAGAGGAGGAGGGAGATGGCAACGACGACGACGGGTCTTGACAAATTAGACTTGCTGTCTTGATTCATGAGATCCATTGAATACGACAAGCAGTTGAGAGACATAGTCATTAATTTCCTGAGTATGAATTGGTTGAAAACAAGTTGAAGATTTTTTTTTCTTGTGAACATTGAAGTTGTAGAGTGTGCATTGTGTAATTTGAAGTTATCGTATTAGACTATTAGTGTTATGTGAGATATGATAGAAATTGGGAGAGAACAGTGTCGTTTTCGAATAGAGAAAATCAGTGACTATTTTGTCCCATGTTAGAGTTGTCAGAGCCTATTTTGTCCTCCATTAG
Organism: Arachis duranensis; assembly: GCF_000817695.3. NCBI lineage: Eukaryota > Viridiplantae > Streptophyta > Magnoliopsida > Fabales > Fabaceae > Arachis > Arachis duranensis. Next base: position 97,646,796 of record NC_029776.3, read on the forward strand.
AGTTAACAGAGTAAAGGACCTAAATGACTGACAGAGTTAATTGTTAGGGACCAATCGAGTAATTAATTTTAGTTGGGAACTAAAATGTTTGGTCTGAAATTCTTTAAAGACCAAAATGGATATATACTATTGTTTTTTTTAATAAAATTTTGTCATTGTTGTAAAATATTTTTTTGTAACAACATGAAAATTTATTTCAAGTTTCTGTAGTAATTTTTTTTTACAAAATGCATCGTTTTTTTGTAACAATAAGTTGTTTTAATGCAAAAGCTCAAAATGCTTTATAACAAAAAATTAATTTATTGCAAAAATTTAAAATATTTTAAAACGATAAATTTTTGTAACAAAATATTATTTTATTTAAAAAGTACAGAATGTTTTGCAACAAAAAATTATTTGTCACAAAATTTAATATATTTTGTAACAAAATAATTGTATATCACAAAATTTAAAGATATTTTGTAATAAAAAATATTTTATTTAAAGAATTCAAATCTTTTTGTATTAGAAAAGAGAAAAGAAAAACATGTTTTAAAATTTCAAAACTTTTTGTATAAGAACTATATTTTCGGAGGACTTATTAGATCATTTCATCCATTCTCTATTTTTAGCTAGAGTTTTTTTTAGCGAGAGTTTTAACTTGTTCTCTTTCTTTTTATATTTGTTGTTACTTTAAAGAAAGGTTGTGGCCGCTAACTTTGTAAGCATAGTTGTTAGAATCGAACCGGTAATCGACTCGATTAGATTATTAGATTACTGGGTTATTGATTCAACCGTTGAGTCACTAGTTGAACCGATTAATCCGATTCTATTTAAATAAAAATGTATAATAATCAATTAATAAACATTAAATCTATATTAAAAAAAATCTCTACTAACATTCTACCAACAAATTTTAATTTCTAAAAATAACTAATAAAAGAATTCTGATTAACAATAAATCTATATTTATTATTTAAACACTCATGTAATAGTAGCAATAAGAATAACAATCAAGTATTAAATCTACATTAAAACAGCAATAATCAAATATTAATATGGTAACAATTAAGTATTAAATTTATAATAAATCAGTAACAATTAAATATTAAACCAGCAACAACCAAGTATTAAGTACTCTATACAATAACAATTAAGTATTAAATTTACATTAAACAAGCAACAATCAAGTTTTAATCCAATAACAATCAAGTATTCTATACAAATTCCAATTAGCATAAAAAGTTTAAAACGACAACACCAGCATTAAATTCCAATTGCTTTCAAATTTGCTTTAAAATGTCACTGAATATAAATTCTAATAAACATCAATTTATTTATTCTAAATCTACAATTAAACAGCAGCAATCAAGTTTTAAAAATCAATATACAATAACCAAAAAGATAGAAGTCCAGAATCAGAACTATCTCACAGTGTTTCAATCTACTCCCATCACAGAGCCAAAGTCAGAGGAGATATGAGATGGAGAGAGCTAGAAGCGGAAACAGAGGAGGCACAAGACAGGCACAAGGCAGAGGCAAAACACACGCAAAGAATAGGGCGACCAAGCACAACGAAACAAAAACTGGCAAGGGGGAGGCAGAAACAACAGAGAGCCACGCCGAACGATGACGCGACAATGATGACAAAGACGCATAAGAGCAATGATATGCGCCAACGCGGTGAAGGCGAACCACGGACATAGGCGACGGCGCAGCGAAGGAGATGCACAGGAGACGACAAGACGATGCAAAGAAACCGGCGACGTGCGGTGGCGGTGACAAACTAAGTGAGAGAATGAGATGCTGAGAGCTTTGTGCCTCCGTTAGGGTTTTAATTTTTCCAAAAAGAAGAGTGGGGGAATGGCGTCGTTTTCGTGGGAGAAGTTTTAAAAAAATAAAAATCGAACCGGTTCGGTTTTTTAAACTCGCCGGTTCAACAGTTTTTCTTACAACTGACCAGGTCAAACTGGTTCACACCGATTTCTTGTTCTACCCGGACCGGTCTTATGTCGGTTCACCGATTTTTCGATTCAACTAACTAAATCGGTCCAATTCTGACAACAATACTTGTAAGACGACGTCTCCCTCTCCTCTCTTTTATATTTTTATTTTATTATTTTTTTTCTTCTTTTTCTTGTGTTCTCTATTATCTTTTTCCTTTTCTCTATTTTTTTCAAACCCCTTTTTGTTTTTTTCTTTTTTTTTCTTTCCTTTCTTAATTTCCATCATTTCATTTTCTCCATCTTTTTAAAGGTTTTACAGACCTTGAGAAAAAGAAGGAGTTTGAATCAAAGTGCTCTTCTAAAACTTGAAGCGTGTAACACAGTAAGTTAAGCAAGATATTTTTTTATTTAGTCTCTTTCAACAACAAAAGATAAAAGAGAAAATAGTAGAGAGAACGACACCAATATATATCCTTGTTTAATCTCGAAGTGCAATGAAATCTACGTCTAATCTCTACCATAATAACAACAAAATTTCACTATATCCAATTCAAGATATTACAATCACCAATGCCAAGATTAAGATCAAGACAAAGATAAATCGAACCAAATCAGTTCTCCACCAAGATTAATGAAACAATAATTCCATGCTTCACAAAGTAATGCCAAAACCAAACCAAATTGCCAAGACAAAAAAAAAAGAACAAACTAAATATAAAAAAATATGATCTTTTCTTCCTAGTTTATGACTATGCACTCATAGGCTTTTTTAGATAATCTCTCAATGAATCATAAGCCTTTTATATTAGGAAGATTCAAACAAAATTGAATACATCAAGATGAAAAGACACTCAATGTGCTATCTTTGATTTTTGAATTTTTTTCTTTCCGAGCCTCAAAACCTTATTCTTCTTATTATATCATAAGCCTAGGTTTTTGTTAGTGATTGCAATAAATCAACCTTCATAAAGACTTGATACTTTTCTTCCTTTGAGTAGCAGTGCAAATTTTTATATTCTCTTCATATTTTACCCTTATTAGTTGATTAAATATTTTCAAATATAATCAAATTAATATTTTTTATCAACTAGTTGTTTGTTGTCCAATTTCTCTCATAATTGTCATGATTGTTTTCTTTTTTATTTGACAGTATTAATCTCTTTCATATCTTACTCTTAATCGATATCCAAATCAAATCAAATCATCATACATATTAATGTTAATCTGAAATTTTATAACACAAATAATAACACCATAAAGTAGAATAAACTATTAATGAGTTCTATTAAGTAGAACGGAAAATATGAACAAGGTAAACAATGGACTCCAGTTCAGACCCACTAAAACAAAAAACATTCTACTCTATTTATCCACCACAATTTTAGTCTCTCATCTTCTACCTTTTTCTCCTTTTACTGCAGCCGCTTTACTCCCCCTTCCCTGTCGAGCCATCACCAACACACCTCACTGCCG
>NC_029776.3:97650200-97658492 GCF_000817695.3 Arachis duranensis
TACGCTACCGTCGCGAGCTGCGCAACACGTGCCTCCAGTTCAGTGTTCCGCATGTGGCCTTCTCAACCACCGCGCGCCTCCTTCTCCCTGAGCAGCTGTGCCACCACCTCCTCCGCCGCGGTCAACAGCACCCAGTAGTGTCTTTGTCTTTTCTTTACCAATGTCCGTCGCAACTCCTAAACCATACTCAGATGAAGAAAAAAAAATTGTTTACATCAGTGCTCGCCAAAAATAAATTGATGAAAAGAATGTTGCTGATCGTGGAAGCCTTATGATTGGTTGTTTTGAACTTTTATCCCAAAAAAAAGAATAATAATTAAAAAACAATGAATAATTTGGTACCTGAGTTTAGAAGAATTGTTCAATTTCATTCCTTTATTATTTGATTTGGGAAGCAAAGCCTTGTGAGAATAGAGATAAAAAAAAAGAAGATGAAGATTGAAATTTATGAAGTTATAATATTTGTTATGGTTATTGTGGAGATTGAGATTTGAAATATATCAATAGATTATTATTATTGTTGTATGTTGTTGTTGTTAATTGTGGGGTTTTTTCTTAGAATTAGTACCTGAAAATTAAATGATAATGTTAGGTGATGAGTTAGAAAAAAGGAGATGGACAAATTTATAAATGAGATAAATTTAAATTTAAGGTTCTTTTATTTTTCATTTTTTTTAATGAAAAAAGAGGAAAAAAAATGAAAGAAGAACACATAGCAAGAGATTGAAGATTAAAGATGATTAGTAATAGAGTTAATTTTGGAAGTTAATGTGGTTTTTAAATAAAGTTAACCAAAAATTTAACAATTGAATATTTTTATCGAATATAATTCATCTTTTATGAATATAAAATTAATTTAATTCTTAATGATCAATTTTACTGTTTGAATTTTCATGCTCAGAAATATTTATTTATTTTTTTAAAAAATAACTAAGCTAATGACACTTTTCTACGTGTGTGCGTGAAGTAGTACTAACAAATCCAAGGTAGTATAAACACGATTTTTCAACTATTTATGCTTGGTTTGTACTTTCAAACTTGCATTGGCTGCTTCTTTTTCTTGTTGATTTGTCAAGCTAAGTATTGTTCCAATTTCAACATAGTGGCATGCAACAAGTTTAGATTAAATCTTCAAAGTTTTTCTGAAACTTCTACACTTACAAACAAAAATTGATGTTAAAATCTTTAGAATTTTATATTTTGATGTACTTTACGCATTATATTCTCGGAACACCAGAAAGTGTTTTCTGAAAATTCAAAACTAGACGTAGTTGCCTGCGTCTTCATGAATATTACCATTTTGCTTTAGCTTCTAATTAGTAATTCTATTTTTAATCAATTATATACTTTTTCGAAAGGAGAATTCAACTTAACAAGTATGCGATCAATTTGCTCCTCTCTCTCCATCAACCAAACAAAGTAAACTCATCAAACTAATAAAGTTTTGTTTCATTATTCTTCTACCTTCCAAAGTAACTATTAATATATACCGGTGATGGCTTCTTCAGATAATTATTCCACCATTCCAGGTCACACAAAAGCATGGTTCTATTCGGAACATGGGAATCCAGGTGATGTAAAGGTACATCCAAATTGGCCAAACATAATGTTGTCAAATGTTTCTTTTGCTTTTTCTTTCATCTCCCTTAGTAAATGTAGAACTTTCTTTTTTATATATCTTGATTCTGATTATGCATTGGACTAATGCCTTGATGTAGCTGAAGTAACACAAATTGGACAGAGATGAACATAAATATTAGAACAATGCTAGGGGCCAGCAATTTTTGTGATTGTTAGCCATCAACTAGCCATCAATGATGATTTGATGGTGTGAGATTGGTGTGAGATTTCATCCAATGGTTCACCTTCCTGGTTACATGCTGGCCAAAATTCAACAAAACTGCTGGATCCCTAGACTTTTCCTAAATATTAGGTCTGCAACACTACTACACACATTAACCACACTTTGGACTTTCAATCTAATATAATATTTGTCATCATCTTATCATATTAAAAATAATTCTAACTCAACAAGAAAAATATAACAATATGCAAAGAAAAAACAATTATATGTGTAAGAGTATAACATTTTCATGTATTAGTAATATGGCTAGCTAGTGTCATGTAAGTGCAACTAACCTATGGTTCCAACTAACTGCCAAGGAGGGGTCTTTATAGGAAAGAAATTTAGTATATATAAGCGGTGTCCAAATAACATAGTTTGATGTTGTTAATCGTTATTTGGTTAATAAAAAGAAAATAAAATAAGGATACGATTAGACTTCGAAATAAATAATAAATAAGAATTTTTATATATACCATAGCATTATACTATTATCATACATACTCTGAATTATTTTTGCCAATAAAACACAACCAATATGTGCAACTATTTTACAACCACCACTTCGAATGGATTTATTACCAATTCACACTGACACTCACACACACACACTTAAACAGAAATATTGAATATGCATTATATGCTTATGGGATTGGATGTATAACTACTTTTCCAGTGGCTCTATTGGTCTTGAGGTAGGAAAATGCTTCTATTGCCTTAGAAAATGGGAGAGGGCTCTTTGGATCCAACACTGGCTTCACCTTGCCACTGTCTAAATAAGGTTTGAGTTTGTCCAACACTGCACCATCTGAATGGAGAAAGAACCATATTGCAGGTGGACTTGCAGGTCCTGCTATTGTTATTACTTGTCCTCCTTCTTTGGTAGCCTTCAATGCCCTGTCACTTTGGCCTTCTTTACAATAAAATCTCTTTTAGCTTCTAATTATAGTAGAAACTACTAGTTCTTATTAAATATTCAGTTTTCAATAAAATAGATTTTAAAAAAATATATATTTTAGCACTAAAATATTATTTTTGTCGGACAAAATGTATAATTTTTCACTGAATATATAGATATTATTCAAAGCATATATAAGTTATTTTTTCAAATATGCAATGAGAAACTCTTGACTAGTAATTTTTAGTATTTTTTATCTATTTGACTAACATAAACATTAAATTATTTTTAATAAATAAATTTTAATAAATATAAGTATAAATTATTGATGATAAAAAATATGATATTTGCTGGACTTGTAATATTGCTCGTATGCAAAAAAGTGAAAAACAATGCTTTATATGAAATTGTTTGCATATTTAGTTATTAATTAGTAATTATATATAGTGTGAACTCACTCTCATTCTCTATTTAATTTTATTTTTCTTCTTACTTTATAGAATTTGCACACCATTTCAAATTTTACCGAATTTTTAACTTCGTAAAAATATAAAATTATGACCTTTAATTATCTACTAAGAACATACAAATAACTGTAAAAAGTGATAAAGTAGCATATATCTTTACCTACTGTGTCATACACAAAATCAAACTTTTCTGGCAGTTCTTCAAAATTCTCCTTTGTATAATCAATAGGCAAGTCTGCTCCTAATTCCCTTAACAGCTCCAATTTTGCAGTACTAGCAGTAGCTGCTACCTTAGATGCACCAAAAACTTGCTTGGCTAACTACAACATCAAATCGCCAGTGACACATGTTTTATACTCCACAATTGGAAAAGAATAAATAAATAAGAATGTTAATAATTAGGTGAAAATCATATCCTAAAAGCAAAAATAGAGTTGGTTTTCTACTAATTAACTTCTTTCGACCAACAATTATTAGTGAATAACCTTTTTCTTTAAACTTGTTCCCTCCCTTTAATCTTTGCCCATTTACTATTTTATTGGCCGAATATTGATAGAAGAAAAGTTGATTCCTTTTAAGATAGCATCATCCAAACCTGAATAACAAGACTTCCAACTCCACCAGCACCTCCAAGAACAAGAATAGATTTTCCAGAAGAAAATTGAGCTCTCTCGATTCCTTGATAAGCAGTGATGATTGCTAAAGGGAGGCTAGAAGCTTCAATAAAGCTCAAATTAGAGGGTTTGTGTGCCAACACCTTCTCTTCGGCACTAGTATACTCTGCTAACGTCCCAATAGCCTTTGGATTCCCAGCATTCTCATTGATATCACCATAAACTTCATCTCCAACCTTAAATTTCTTCACTTTGCTTCCCACTTTCACCACCACACCAGCAACATCATACCCTGGAGCTGTCTTTTCAAACAAAAGCCACACACAAAAATTTCATGTTGAAAAGATTATATACAAATTTTAGTATTATATATTGAGTGGAACTAAATAAGTAGAGGAAAAAATTAAGTAAAAATCAACTTTTAAACTAAACTTTTATCATAAAAAACTGAAACAATGACAATTTTAATTCGGGTTAAGTACGATTTTGGTTCTTAAGATACAGATCGAAAATTTTTTTCGTTCCTAACATTTTTTTTAAAAACAAAATCATCCCTAAGATTTAACTTAATTTTAAAATCATCATTTTTACTTAAATTTTTATTTTTATTATCAAATTACCCCTAACCAAATAAATTATAAAAAAAAGAGAAAAGGAAGGGAGAGAGAGAGAGAGAGAGAGAGAGAGAGAGAGAGAGAGAGGTGCTTCGTTGTCGTCGGCGCTCTGCCACTGCCGCCGGTGCTACTGACCTCGCTGCCACTTCGCGTCTTTGTTGTTGGTTTTTCTTAGGGTTCCAATTTTGTTTCTAATTTGTTCTGCTTCTGATTCTAATTTATTTTGCTTCTGATTCTGTTTCTTTGATTTTATTGTTGTTGTGCTTCTGACTTCATTGTTCTTCTGATTCTGATTTGTTCTGCTTCTGATTATTCTTCTGCTTCTATTTTTTTATTCTAATTTCATTATTTTTGTATTTCTGATTCTGATTCTGTTTATTTGATTTCATTATTGTTGCACTTTTGATTTCATTGTTCTTCTGATTCTGATTTGTTCTGCTTCTGATTATTCTTCTGCTTTTATTTTTTAATTCTAATTTCATTATTTTTGTATTTCTGATTCTGTTTATTTGATTTCATTATTGTTGCACTTTTGATTTCATTGTTCTTCTGATTCTAATTTGTTCTGCTTTTGCTTCTGATTTGTTCTACTTCTAATTGTTCTTCTACTTTTGATTTTATTTATGCTTCTATTTCTGATTCTACTTTTTATGTTTATTACAGTGAATTTGTTTTTGATTTTATTGTTGTTGCTGCTGGTGCTGTGATGAAGAAGAAGAGATGCTGCTGTAATGGAGAAGAAGAAAAATAATAATAGAAACGAGGTATTTTTGTGAAGAAAAAAAACGGTATTTTGGTATGAAGGATGGTTTTAAAACTAAATTAAACCTTAGGGACGATTTTATGGACAAAAAAAGAGAGTTAAATCTCAATTTGTCCCCTAAAATTTGACTCGATACTCAATTTAACTCTTACAATTTCGTTAACCCTAATTAGAACCCCCGAATTTGCAACAGTGGCTCTCCCTGCGATCATCTCCCTCACCGAAAGACTGATCTGACACATTTACTTGATAATGATTATATGATTTAGAGGTGTTAGATGACTCAATATGGTCCCTGCAATTAAAATGAATCCCTAGACAAAGTCCCGAAATTTTTAAACTGATCATCCATTGTCATCTTTCCAGAGCTCTGCTAGGTTAAGTTCATATAGAAGCAACTATTCCCATCTATCTCACCACAGCAAGCACGCTCACCACTCCCACCGCATTCCTATCCAAACCACCGACTCCCTCCTCTTTTCTAAACTATATACTACCAACAACTCTGAACGCCTTCAAATATCACAGTGCCTCACACAGTCACACCTCTTTTTTTTCCAATTTGGTCGGGGTTGTAGACCTCGCAGGAATGGCATTCAAATTTTTTTGTTCCTCCACCTATGTTTGAAAACCTCACGATGTCGCTTCGAAATGGCATTGTTTTGGTCCCTTCCCCTTCAACACAAAGGTCTGCCACAAATGTAATAACATTAAAAATCGCTCAAATTGTCGGTGCGTCATGGTACAGCAACTTTGTTTCCTCTTCTGCTTTTCTCTTTGTCTGTCTCTCTCTATGCCTTTGCCCTTTTTTTGAAAAAAAAATTCAAATGGTTTTATTGTTATTGTTGATGATGATGGTGAAGAGAGTTATAGTGAAGCTTGTACATAGAGAGAAAAACAGTGGTGGTTATAATGGTGGGATAGTTGTGCGATTTGGAAGGAGAGTTTTAACACCCCTTCATACTTAAATGACGTCGCTTTCATAGGATTTGGGCACGAAACCAACATGACTCCATCTTAGATGTGTCATGTGTGTTAAGTAAATATGCCAGATCAACATTTTGGTTACGGAGATGATTGTAGGGGCAATCTAGAGCTACTGTTATAAATTTGGGATTCTAATTGAAGTTAGCGAAATTGTAAGGATTAAATTGATGCATATCGAACCAAATTTCAAGGGTCAAAATGAGATTTAATTCGCAAAAGAAAGGTTAAGGATGAAAAAAATTTTCAACCTATACTTTAGGGACCAAAATTATACTTTTTTAATTATGAAAAATATAATCTAATTTGATATTTTAAAAAATTGTTTTAGTTCTACAAAATTACCAAAAATAATAATCTATTGAATAATTTTGTCAGAATCTTAAAAAGTTTTATGTTCAGATAATTAATTTATAAAAATATTATTTGTATACTAAAATTAACAATCATTTATATATTTATGTATAAATATATATTATTTAATTTATTTTTATTATATATTTATATTTTAATATATATTTTATATTAATGATTAAATTTAGTGTATCTCTAACTTCGTTGATTAATTTATTCAAGTATATGCATCAAAACTCTTCCTTCAGAATAATAATAATAATAAATTCTTACTGGGAATGGAGAGTCAGTATCTTTAAAAAGTCCAAGGGCCCTCTTATAATCAACAGGGTTAAGGGCTGCAGCCACAACCTTGATGAGAACTTGGTCATCCTTGATTTGTGGCGTAGCTATGTTTGGGTCTAACTTGAGAGTCTCTTCAATGTTCCCATATTCATTGTAGACCCAGGCTTTTATGTGAGATGGGATGCTAGTCGTGCTTGCTGCCATGAACTTGGTTGAGCAGAAAAGCTTAGAAACTGAAGAGGGTATATGAAGAGTGCTAATAAGGTTGAACTTTAAATTAGTGCTCTAGGTAGTGAGTAAATTGCTTCAAAGGTGTGTTACGTTACAATTGGGTAACGTCGCAATCACTGCTTCCAGTGACCACCATGCCTTCTTTTCTGGTTAGGTACATTTTCAGAGATTTTTCTGGAAATGTCACGATGCATGTAGCCGAATTTCCAACAAGGTTCAGGATTTTCCCTTTTCCTTATGTTTTAATTACCATTTATTTAATTTGACGTACATGGTACTACCTTTAAATCTTTTCTAATTTTCAAATTTGGAGGAAAATATGTACAAGGAAATAAGAAATATTCATCAATAATATGTATCTCACTATTCACTAAAAAAAAAATTAAAATATTTTAGTGACAATTTATTTTATTTAAAACCACAGTAAAAATAATCACTAAGATTCTTATTCACAATTATATATTAGTTGGCTTATACCTTTTTTGATAAAAAAATTTATTGGTCATTATGTATAACTTTCAAATGATTGCAAACCAAAAAAAAATATTAATTTTTAGTGGTTACTATTCTTAGCAATTTGTATGACGATTAAAATTAATGTTATATTGTCATGTAATTACTTTTAGTTATTATTATTATTAAAATTTTAAGAAATTTTTTAATTATATTCATGCTTAGGGGTGTATTATCTTTTAATACAGCGGTAGCTTGTGGCTAGACAGAGCAAGTGAGGGAGTGAAGGAGGAGCTCGAAAGGGAGATGCTACTGCCTGGTAGCTAGCGTGCTCAGTTGCTCACTCAAGGAAGGGGATTAGGGTTCTGGCCTTTTGGGACTTAGGTAGCGGGTTAGTGGGTTACAAGGAACGAAACAACGTCGTTTTTTTTCATAATTAAAAAACGTTCAAGTCTCGAATCGATTTGACTAAACGATTTTTGGCTGATTCGACGGTCTAATTCCAACTTTTTAAAATTTGCGGACATAGCTCCTAATCGAACCACAATCATCATCGGTTCATGGTTCGACCGATTCAACCAGTCGGTTCAAACCAATTTTCAGAACCTTTGGTCATATGAGTTTCAAATTCACAATAATTACAACACAAATCGCACCAACTCCATCCTAACAAAATTATCCTCATTCATCATGCATGTATCACTTCACCAACAACATACCATAACTCATAAGAAAAGCATTGAATACAATCATAAAAGAAAAGCTAAAATAAGATATGGACAATAT
>NC_029776.3:97658518-97677416 GCF_000817695.3 Arachis duranensis
GTCTCTCATATGCAATATTAGAGCGCGTTTGATTTGTATTTTTATTTTCTGTTTTTATTTTTAATATTTTTTGTTTTTAGATTTTGTAAAGAAAAAGTGAAAACAGAAGGTGAAAACAGAAAATATAATTGTATTATTTTTACTGTTTTCACTTTTTTCTTCACAAAATTCAAAAAACAAAAAACACTAAAATGAAAACACAAATTAAACACACCCCTAATTTTCCTACAATAGATAACAAAAAGTATATTAGTGTTGGTTTTAAACATCAGTATAATTAACTATTTCTAATTTCATGTCAAACAAGTATTTAAACAAAGTGATTAAAAAAAAAAGTCACCAAGGCAAAATGAAGAGATAGCTATATACCTATATCACTATATCTTAATACAAGTTGATGCATACAGTCTTTTGAAATTGCGGTTACGGCGGTACCATAACATTATGACGTGACAGGTTTTAACCTTGCCACTATATAGTAGTCATCCGTAGTTTTTACGACCGCAATTGCGGTAGCACCATGGTGGAATGGAATGTAAATGGAGAAATTGTGGGTTTTTCAAATTTTTCAAAAAGATCTGAGACTGTTTTGGGTAAATTAAGAAAATTAAGTGTTTCGACCAGTCCTAATAATCAGCCTCTTATTTAAAAACTCTCTCCTATGTCTCATCTTCACAAAAATTTCTCTGCGCCATCCATCTCGTCGCACCAATCATCACTCCTGCTAACCACGGTTCCTCCTTTGGTTCGTACATCTTATTTCAACTTTGGAGACAAGTACACAGAACAACACCTTTAAACATGTTGTCATATTGCTTCTCTTCAATATCACTGTGTCTAAAATTCAATTAATCTTTTTTCTAATCTGATGGGAACTCAAGCAACTAAATACCATTTTAAACAAATAATTATTCTTTATTCCTTGTGGTAATCACTTACATGAATATAGAGACATAGAATGAAAACTGAAATTGAAATTTAAAGAAGAAATAATAAAAGGGATACTTATATAATCTACATGCTTATTACATAGACCAAATGGAATCTATAACAAAGAAGGGGATTTAACAAGATTAATTGTAGTAAGAACATGAAATCTAAACGTGTTAAACAATCCCGCTGAAAAAACAAGGCAAGATCTAATGTGCTAGAAAGCCCCAATTACCTAACAACTACTGTTCAAAATTAATAATGCTATTTTTTTTTATAAAAACAAAGTTTAAATAATTGTGAAATATATATCTTGCCGTTAGGTTTGTTATAAAAAGAAATATTATATTATATTATATAATTTGGTTAATTTTTTTTATCTTCAATCTCAATTATTTGGATTGAGATATTTTTAAAAAATGTTATTCAAAATTTTTAAATTATTAAATTAAATTAATTATAACTAATTAATTAGGTTGATTAAATATCTAGATATTTTATGATTTAATATAATATAATTTAATTTATATAGATACATGACTTATTACAGTTTTATTATTTATGTAATAAATTCTAAAAATAATTTTTGTAAGTTATAATTTATTTTTTTATCTGTATAGTCAATATTAAAGAATAATTTTTTTAATTTTTTATTTATGAATAGAACATAATTCACTTTGACAAAAAAAAAATTGATTTATGAAAATTTAAACTTGAGCACGTACTATGGTTAAGTTCAAAATTTAATTTATTTTATCATATTATATAAATATTAAATTCTTTGATTAAACACTTATTCAATTATGATACGATATTATATATAATTTTTATATTAGTAATTAAATTTCAGTTGTTATACAAATGTTATATTTTAGGTAATTATATATTTTTTGTTATTTTAAAAATTATTATATATTTTTAAGATCATTTAATTATGTTTATTTTTTTAAAAGCATTGTCATTATTGAAAAATGATGAGTTTGAAAAACTCTAAATTAACATTTATGATGACTAAACATTATTAACTTAATTAATTGCAAAAATATTAATTCATATGGGCTGATTAAATTAATTTTTGCAAATACAGGTTTTGTTTGGGCCGAAAATAAAATAAAATGTTGTAAGCCCAAGTGTGAATTTATTTCTCAATTCAGCATTGATTCAAAAATATTCAATGATGTATGGCTGAATTGTTGTGATGTTAATTGGGCCAGTTTACACTATTATTGTTACAAGCCCAAGATCTATGCTAAGTGATCAATGCTTGATCCAAAAAAAATCCATCAGGAAAGCAAATGTTATCATTTGCCTTGTGCCTTCCAGCGGATTCCATTTCTCACTTTGGGATGTATTTCAAATTTTAATTTGCTGAGCATTGGAAACATAAATGAGAGAGAGAGAGTATGAGTGACATGATTGATTTGATTAATGCAGCACGCCACTCAAGCAAGGGAAGTAAACGCAATCTCATTAATTTGTTTCATTTCAATTAATTACTTTTACTTTAACTCTACATTCTCTCTCATCTTTCCTTCTTCTCTTTCGGTCTTTACCCAGCAACCATGGAAGCTACACCTACTCACCGAAAGGAAGATGGAGCACGTCTCAAGACCATCATGATGATGGCAAGAAAACATAACAAAATAAAAGTATGTTGTGGCTGAGATCTCCAACCATGAATGGTAAGATATGGTGACAAGATCTTGGCTTCTTCATACCAAAAAAGGTAGAAAGAGATTCGGCCAGCAAGGTGGAGATTCTTGGAGGCAGGACTTGTCTCTGATTCTGCTCAACCCCACAGGAAGTAGCTAGAGTGGCGAAGTGATAGAAGAGGCAGAGATTGGAGCAGATGAAGTCATCATCATCATGAAGCATCAAGGGCCAGAAATCCATCTTGGAGAGCAAGCTAAGGATGGAGAGCTCGGATTGATGAAGAGTGATGACCAAGGAAGAACTAGAGGTATTTGCATGTTGGGTTTTGCATGGGTTACCTCCTCTCCTCTCTCTCTGGCCGAACTGGTTACGTGTGAAGGAAAAGAAGTTAAGCTAGGTTTTTGGCTTCAAAGGTGGAGGCTTCCCTCTTCTATAAAAAGAGAGAACAACTACTGTTTGAAGCAAGGAGTTAGAAGTAAGTGTGAGAGTGTAAGGCACAGAAGTCTCATAGCTACCTAAGCTTACAGATTTTCTTCTCCTTCAATGTATTCTGTTTTGTAATTTTTTGTTTAATTTTGTCATGTCTTGAGTCTCATGGAAAAAGACAAACAGTGAGGTTTGTATGAAAAAGCCATAGAGCGGAAAAAGGCAGAGAGTGCAAAATTAAAAGAAAAAGCCATAGATGTCCTTGGAGTTCCTTTGTACATCTGTGTTGTGTTTCATGATTCTGTGGGAATCCCCTTGTAAGTTGGGTTGGCACTTTATAGTTGAAAGCTTGGCAGTGACCAAGTTAAGTTCAGGATTGGGTTTAGAATTCTGGACTTGTCCCAGATAGGAAGGGTAGTTCCTAGGAAGAATTGGTGTATGTAATCAAAGTTGATTATAGTGAAATTCCATCATTGTTGTGATGAAAACTGGATGTAGGCTGCACTGCACTTAGCAGCTGAACCAGGATATATCTGGGTGTTTTTTTCCTTCTCTTCTACTCTATTTTCTGTTTCTGCTGCCCAGGAGATAAAATCGCAAAATATCTCGTGCCAAGTGACGAGACAAAAAGAAAAGTCTTGTGGCTAGGGACGAGACAAAAATCACCAGAAGTTGTTTCAAAGACAAGCAAGTGTTCTGAAGTGAAAAAGGGGCTAAGATTCAACCCCCCTTCTCTTAGCCACTGAGAACCATCAATTGGTATCAGAGCTTGGTCTCAAAGAGATCAAGCTTTGCAGCTTGGAGAAAAGATCCAGATGGCAGAAAGTAGTGGCTCAAATCTGGTGTCCTACAACCTTACAGAAGGACAGTCAAGCAACAGACCGCCTCTTTTCAATGGGAAAAACTAAACCTATTGGAAGGAGATAATGAAGATCTTTGTGCAAGCAGTAGACTACAGACTATGAAAGATTATCCTGGAGGGTCCTCAATTTCCAACCACCACAAGTGCTGAAGGAGTAGTCTCCCTTAAACCAGAAACAAGATGGACCGAGGAAGATAGAAAGAAAGTAGAGTTAAATACCAAGGCTGTAAACCTACTCAACTGTGCTATCAGCTTTGAGGAATACCGACGGGTATCACGATGCACAACGGCAAAGGAAATCTGGGACAAACTGCAAATCACTCATGAAGGAACCACCATTGTGAAGAAGACTCGGATAGACATGTTGAACAGAGAGTATGAAATGTTTGTAATGAAGGAAGGAGAATCTATTGATGAATTTTTCGAACGGTTCAACACCATCATTGTTGGCTTAGATGCTATGGGAATAACACATTCTGATTCTGTGCTTGTGAGAAGAGTGTTGAGATGTCTCACTAAAGGAAGGAGAATCTATTGATGAACTGTTCGAACGGTTCAACACCATCATTGTTGGCTTAGATGCTATGGGAATAACACATTCTGATTCTGTGCTTGTGAGAAGAGTGTTGAGATGTCTCACTAAAGAGTGGAAAATAAAAGCTTTAATTATTTCTGAGAGCAGTAGCCTAGATTCCATGACATGTGATGATTTGAGAGGAAACTTACTTGCCTTTGAAAACACTTATTTGAAAAAAATTCAAAAAAGAAAGGAATTGCTTTTTCTTCTGTAACTAACCCCTGGATGATGAATCCAGTGATAATTTTTCTGAAAATGAGTTTGTGTTGTTTGCCAAAAAATTCAGGAAAATGGTGAAGTTCAAAGGGAAAGGCAAAGACAGCAGCTCAAGGAAAATGAAGAAAGATCTAAGCAAAGTAACTTGTTACAACTGCAAGGAAATGAGGCATTTCAAATCTGATTGTCCCAAGTTGAAGAAGGAGGAGAAGCCAAAAGGAGGAAAGAAGAAGGGACTGATGGCTTCATGGGAGGACTTGAAAAATGACTCAGACAATGATGAAGAATCAGAAACCAAGTCACAACCTTGTCTCATAGCAGATCACATAGATCAGGTAGTCTTTCACAACCCTAACACTGAAGATCTTCATCTTATGATAGACCACCTTTCTGGAAAAATAAGATGTTTTCTACTTGATAACCAAGATCTTGAACAACAAATTATCATTCTTAAAGTTAAAAATGGTTTTCTCAAGGAAAAGCTAAGGGAGGCTGAAACTGCTTGTGATCTTGTTGAAGAAAATAAGCAGTTAAAAGCCCAACTTAGAAGTTGTGAAAGTGACTATTCTGTTGTTGCATATGTAAATTGTTTTAAGGAGAATGAAGAGTTTCTGAAAAAGATTAAAAATCTTGAAAATGACTTAGCCAAATTTACTCAAAGTTCTGAAAATTTAAATCAAATATTGGCTAGTCAAAAACCACTCTTTGATAAAGCTGGTTTAGGGTTTTACAAATCTGATGAGAAACCTTCTTTTGAAAATAGAGCTTCATCTTCTAATGACACAAGGTTTCAAGATCCCACATACTTTAACAAATCAGCAACTCCAAGGTTTTGTAGACTATGCAACCGAAATGGACACTTTCCCATTCAATGCTTTTTTGGTGAAAGAATGATTGGTGACAAAGTTTACAAAATTGTTTTTGATTACAATGGCTTGGGTCATAGGAGATGGTTTAACGTGAAAGGATCTAAGAAAATTTGGATATCTAAGGTCACTTGAGCTTGTTTTGTAGGTGTGCCTAGCATCCAAACGGAAGAAAAATATGTGGTACATGGACAGCGGATGTTCTAGGCACATGACCGGAAAGACAACCTTCTTCATAAAGCTTGATGAATATGATGGAGGACTTGTCACTTTCGGTGATGATGGTAAAGGAAAGATAGTGGCCGTTGGTAAAGTTGGTAAAAGCTTTTCATCTTGTATAAATGATGTTCTTCTTGTAAATAGTTTGAAACATAATTTACTTAGTATAAGCCAATTGTGTGATTTAGGTTTTGAAGTTGTTTTTAGAAAATTTGTATGTTTGGTTGTTTGTGAAAAAACTGGGGAGATTTTATTTGAAGCTAAGAGATGCAACAATGTGTATGGATTAACTCTTGAGGACTTGAAAGAACAAAATGTAACATGTTTTACCTCTCTTGAATCTGAAAAATGGCTGTGGCATAGAAAGTTGGGTCATGCTAGCATGTACCAAATTGCTAAGCTAGTAAAGAAAATTTTGGTTAGAGGAATTCCCAATATCAGATTTGATAAGGATCTTACTTGTGATGCTTGTCAATTAGGCAAACAAGTAAAATCATCTTTTAAACCAAAAAATGAAATTTCAACCAAAAGGCCATTAGAGATGTTACACATTGATCTTTTTGATCAAACAAGAACTCAAAGTCTAGGAGGTAAACACTATGGTTTGGTAGTGGTAGATGATTACTCTAGATTTAGTTGGGTACTTTTTCTTGCTCATAAAAATGATGCTTTTCATGCTTTCTCAACCCTTTGCAAGAAAATTCAAAATGAAAGAGATTTAAAAGTGGCACATTTGAGAAGTGATCACGGAAAAGAATTTGAAAACTAAGACTTTGAAAAATTCTGTGATGACTTTGGAATTACTCATAATTTTTCATGCCTTAGAACACCTCAACAAAATGGGGTTATTGAAAGAAGGAATAGAAGCCTTCAAGAGATGACTAGGGCTATGTTATGTTATACGTGCCCGGTCACCCTTACGACGTAGGGTCAATAAAGTATTGAGTTTCAACCTAGAATACGTGGTGGCAAGCCACGGTTCTGTTACCCAAGAAAACTCGTATCTCAGATATTATTAATTCATAAGCCGTTTAATATCCATAATCATTATATAATCATTCATCATAGCATGGCATCATAACTTCATTTAACATCTACATCTTTTTCTTATAACTCATCATGTTTACCCCTTTCTTCATCCCGAAGTTACCTTATTTCCCTAGCTTCAACTAGCTACTAGACTTAGTATATTACTTTATGACTAAAAGGATGAAAATTGAGGTTAGAAATCTAAAATCTAGTGTAAAACACAAAAACCTGTTTTGCAAGAAACAGGGGCCACGCGTGGCCACACGTACGTGTGGGAGTATAAAAAAGCAGCTCGCGTGCGCATTTCCTTACTATGTGTACGCATGGTCATGCATGCTAGTTCATTACGCATACACGTGGGGCTACTCGTGCACGCACAGTTTAAAATTTCATGCCATGCGTACGCGTGGGCCATACGTTCTTAAAAAAAACACCAGATTACCTAGAAAGCTGCACAAACCTGTATTATCTACCTGCATAACACATAATTCACACCAAAACTTTTGACGTGCATAACTTAATTGTTTTTCTTCCATTTTTTGAACGGCGTAAATTTTACGAACCCAATTTTTATTTAAAACAAGTTAGAAACAAATTGAGGGTCAGGAAGCCAAGTTATGCCTCGCCGAAGTTCGGCCAAAAACCAACTTTTTCAAAAGCTTCAAAACCTCATTTTCTTTTCAAAACTCATTCCCACTTAACTCAACATACCTATAACCATCAATATAACTTACCCTTAACAATAGCACAACAATCCTTGCAACCCTATCATTTTCTTAGCTAAATAACATCCGATTTCAACCCAATCTTTACAAGTTTGATCACAAACTAACATATCAATCTATATACATATATTGCCACGATCATAAATTATCTAACCACCATCACATCATCATTCATTGTATCAATACCAACAAAATCAAGTAAACACCACTCAAGCTCAAACCATATCATTATACTGTCACGATCATAAAAGCTCCATCCATCATTATTATACTAGTATATATATATATATATATTCAACCCACATTGTCAATTGCTCAACTATAACCAAACACCAAGAAGACATCATAAATTCACCATATTCCTCAACACATGCCCAACATCAAATTATCCATCAATATCATAAAGACTAATCATTTAACATATTCAACCACTTCAACTTATCATATAGTTCTCTAACCTAAGTTTTCACAGAGCATTACATATTAAATGCACAAAACTTAAACCATACCTTGGCCGATCACCACGTTAGGTCCATGGCAGCCACCTAAGCCACACACACAGCCCCACAAGTTTCAAAAATCACCAAGACCTTAGCACCAATCCTCCACCAAGCCTCCAATTGTCCACAATTCAATTCCAATACATATATATATATTGGCTAGTAGGGCCGTCAAAATGGGCCAAGCCCATTGGGCTGGCCCGTTTACTCGTTTAAATGGGCGGGCTTTTGCCTCTAATTCAGGCCCATTTAAATTTCGGGCTAAACGGGTTGAGCCCGATTAACCCGAAAAAAATTGCGGGTTAAATGGGCTAGCCCGCGGGCTAAATGGGGGCCCGCATAAAATTTGGTTTTTTTTTTTAAATTGAAATTTCAGATTTTGGCCCAGCATCATTGGGAAAAAAAAACAACCCGACCCGTACAAAAATAACAAAAAGACCAATAGTCCAATATTATATATTATGCAAGATAAAAAAAATCCTTAAACCCAGCCCAAAATATAACCCAACCCATATACAATATAAGATTAAGAGTACAAAATAAAAAAAAACTCTCTCTAACACTCACTAAAAATTGTAACGTACAAAGGATGAAAGGAAAAGGAAAAATCACTTTAGAGTAGCCATAACCCATGCCCATCAGCCTATAATCCAATAATCCATATCACCATATGCCCTAAATGCTAAATCAGTAAAT
The DNA here is from genome assembly GCF_000817695.3 of Arachis duranensis. NCBI lineage: Eukaryota > Viridiplantae > Streptophyta > Magnoliopsida > Fabales > Fabaceae > Arachis > Arachis duranensis. The sequence continues at coordinate 97,667,218 of NC_029776.3, forward strand.
CCCTAATTCTTCAATCTTCGTTTCTTGTACACACTACACAGCAAGTAGCAAACGTTCAAAGAAAAAAGAGAAAGCACACTAAAGTAGCATAAATCCCTAATTCTTCTGCACATCACCACAGCTTTACAAATTTATTATTTATGCATGTATCCATCCTTCTTCCGGCGACAGTAACTTCTTTGTCAGTGTCATCGATGAGCATCCCCACCGTTAGAGTCTTGCGAGGCTCTCATCACCGTTAGCCCTTCAGTTTTCATTACCTCATCCATTCTTCAGTAAGCTTCTACTCTTCGTTAGTTTTCGTAGCCTTCAGTCATCACAATCATCAATTTTCAGCCAACTATTGTAAGATTACTTTCTTGTCTTAATAATAAAATATGCATGTTATTTCTTTTCTCACAAATCTTAAGTTCTCAACATTTAGATGAATAGTATGACACTAACATCAATTATTTATGTATTCTGTTTTGTTCTAGGTTATTTTGGGTTATAATAAGGATTAATCTGATTCTGTGTTTTTATTTTTTGTTAGTGATTTAATTTGGAGTTATGGACGACTATGCAAGAGATATTGTTGATCCAAATGCTAAGGTAGAACAAATTTTTTTGGACTCAGACTCAGACTCTGATGATGACTTTGATGATGTTGTTGATGACGAAGTCTCGCCGGAAGTAACTCAAGCGACACCTCTTGTAAGTATTCCACCTGCTGCTATTGATGGGTCAAATGCTAAAAAGAGAAAACGGTTAACTACATCTAATGTCTGGGATAGCTTTACAAAAATAGTTGGGGAAGATGGAAAAACAAGGTGCAAATGTAAAGGGTGTGGAAAAGAATACAAAGGTGGGGATAGTACTCATGGTACCTCTACATTGAGACGACATATCCCTGTGTGTCGTGAACTTCCCAAATTTCATGATTTGGGAAAAATGATGCTTGATGAAGCTGGGAGGTTAAGAGCTAGACAAGTTGATCCTATGGTTTTTCGTGAAAAAATTGCACTAGCAATCATAGAACATGATTTGCCTTTCTCATTTGTTGAGTATAGAAGAATTAGGGATGTTTTTAAGTACTTGAATCCTGATGCTAAGATGTTTTCTCGAAACACTGCTGTAGCTGATATTTTTAAATTTTATATTGCTGAAAAAGAAAAGTTAAAATGTCAGTTAGGGAAACTTCGAAGTAGGATATGTTTAACTACTGATCTTTGGACTTCATGCACAACAGAGGGTTATATGACTTTGACTGCCCATTATGTTGATTCACGATGGAAATTAAATTCTAAGATACTCTCATTTTCTCACTTGCCCCCTCCACATACAGGACATCAATTAGCAAATAAAGTGCTTGAGTTGTTATCTGAATGGGGAATAGAAAAGAAAATATTTTCAATAACCTTAGACAATGCTTCATCTAATGATAGCATGCAAACTTTACTCAAGCGAAACCTCCTTTTAAGTGATGGGTTATTGTGTAATGGGGACTTTTTTCATGTGAGGTGTTGTGCTCATATCTTAAACTTGATAGTTCAAGATGGGTTGAAGGTTGCTAGTTCTACTTTTCATAATATCAGAGAGAGTATCAAGTATGTGAGAGCATCGGAGGCACGAGCTATCCAATTTAGAGATGTTCTTAAGTCACTTGAAATTTCTGACATTAGAGTGAACTTAGATGTGCCTACTAGATGGAATTCTACTTTCTTGATGTTGGAGAGTGCTTTGAGATGCGAGCGTGGTTTTGTTAGACTCTCTTTGAAGGATAACAATTTCAGAGATTGTCCATCGGAAGAAGAGTGAAAAAGAGGAAGAGAAATCTGTAAATTTCTAAATCCATTTTATAAAATTACTACCTTGATGTCTGGTCAATCTTATCCTACTTCAAATTTATATTTTATGCAAATTTGGAGGATTGAATGTTTGCTGAAAGAATTTTCCATTAGTGAGGATGAGGTCATAAGAAAAATGGTGCAACCAATGAAAGCTAAATTTGATAAGTATTGGAGCGATTATTCCATAATTCTCTCTCTAGGAGTTATTATCGATCCTCGAATAAAATTTCATGTTTTGGAATATTGTTTGAATAAAGTGGATCCATGTACTGCTAATGAGAAATTGACCACCATCAAGAAAAAGCTGTATTTGTTGTTTGAAGCATATTCAGAAACTTTGTCACATAATGCCTCTTCTAATGCTTCTGGTGGTCAAATAAGAATTCCTACTTCTAGAGAAGATGATTCACTTTCATTTGATGTGCCTGATGTAAGTTTTATCTCTGTTGTGCATTATGTTAATATAATTTTCTTTTATATGTTTCTGTCAATATGTTACTTTCTTAATTGTTTTATTATTATTTTTTGAATATTGTAGGAGTTGAGAAATATAAATTTTCAAACTAATGCTTCACAAAGAAAGTCTTCTTTAGATATCTATTTGGAAGAGTCAACTCTTGATATGAACTCTAAAATAGATGTCTTGCAATATTGGAGGTCTCAAGTCCATCGCTTTTCTGATTTAGCTTCCATGGCTTGTGATGTGCTTAGTATTCCAATAACTACAGTAGCTTCAGAATCGGCCTTTTCCATTGGTGCACATGTCCTAAATAAGTATAGAAATTCTATTTTGGATAAGAATGTGCAAGCTCTTATTTGTGCTCGTAATTGGATACATGGATTTGAAGATGATGGTAATTCACTTTTTAATATTTATTTTGTTAACTTCTATTGGCAATAAATAATGAATAACTTGCATATTGTATTTATTTAGTTTTCTACTAACTAACTTTAAATTGTAGATGCTGAATTTGAGTGTCAAAATGAAAGTGACAAAGAACATTATAAAGATAAAGTGGATTCAATTAATATGATGCCTGGTATTTTATTAGTATTGTGTAATTGTTTCAAACCATGCATTTTTTAATTCAATTCTATGAAAATTCATTTTCTGCCACTAAGTCACTAAATTTTATTTGATAGTTTATTTTTCTTTCTATTGCAGGTGTTGACTAATTTGGTGGATTGGATAAAAGATTTTTGGGGATTACATTGCTTGCTACTTTTGTAAAATATTTGCATGCCATGTAATCTGTTAAATACTTTCTTTTTACCTTTGTGTGGCTTTTTGGTAGAATTATGATGTTGCTATGTTGATTTATAATACTCTATTAATTATATGAGGGGAATTACAAATACCCCTTTAATTAGAAATATTAGAATTAGAAATATGGAATCACTAATTGGATGTGAATGTGGTTCTGTTTTGAGTTAAAACAACAAATTTAGAACATAATAGTTACTCAAATCAAATGTATTTAGTTGTTTACTAGAACTTTGCTTTTATTTGTGCCAAACAGGATTTTTTTGTCCAAATATATACACTAGTTTTTCTCCTCAAAATTAGACTTTTTTAGCTTTTTTTTCAAAAAAATTTCAAAAAAAAATATTTCAACAGATAAACGGGCTAGCCCATTTAACCCGTTGGGCTGGCCATAAATGGTCCGGGCTATAAAATTTAGGCCCGTGAACAAAGTGGGCTTAAATGGGCTAGCCCGTTTAACCCGTGGGCTAATCGGTCTGGGCTTAAATGGGCTGGGCTGGCCCATTTGACAGCCCTATTGGCTAGGTTAGGTGATCCTTACCGTACCCACGCACAAAGCAACTCAAACTTGATAAGCTCCGCAAGCTAAATCGAACCTAGAACACTAAATTTGACAAAATCTCATTACAAGGGCTCAATTTCAAAAATCAAAAGGGGTAGAGAATCTGAGATGGGATTGTAGCTTACCTGTGAAATTGATCTGATAGAAATGTAGAGCTCGATGCGCTGGACGCGTGGCCGCAAACGGTGCGGCGATCGGAGTTTAGACGAAAGAGTTATGGTGGTTTATGGTGAGGGTGAGGGTTAGCAAGCTCTCCTCTCCCCCTTGTTGCTTCAATGTATTTCTTAGCTGAATGGGGAAGGAGATGGCTTCTGCCCACTTAGGTGATTGGGTCCGGTTGGACTCACAGGCCTGGTTTGGATCCAGTTCAACCGATTCGGTCTATCCGGCCTAATTTTGGGCCAAATTTTTTGAAATTAGTGTCAAAATTCTCATTTTGAAAAGCTCTAACCTATTTTAATATTAGATTACATTTTTAATTTTTCTAATTAAAATTTAATTTATTGACTAATTATTTGCTAATTTTAGCGGGGTTTACATCCTACCTACCTAATTAAGAATTTTGTCCACAAAATTCAGAGTTAGTTACCTAAAAAGAGGTGTGGGTAGTCCTTCTGCATCTCTGACTCAAGCTCCCAGGTTTACTCTTCAATAGCAGCTCGAGTCCACGCTACTTTTACCATAGAAACTTCTTTTCCGCGTAAATGCTTGATGCTGGTATCATCAATCCTGACTGGAGTTACCGGAAGCGTCAGATCTTCTCTTACTCGAACGAATTCTAGTTCTAGGACATGACTCGGGTCAAAAGTGTAATTACAAAGCTGTAATACGTGAAACACGTCATGCAGGTTCGAAAGATGTGGTGGTAAAGCGATCCTATATGCCACTAATCCAATTCTCTTCAGGATCTCAAATGGTCCAATGTAACCAGGATTTAAATTTTTAGTCTTAATGGATCTCCCTTTTCCGGTGGTTGGAATAATCTTCAGGAAGACGTGTTCTCCTTCCTCAAGTTCCAAAGACTTCCGCCTTTGGTCAGCATAGCTCTTCTGACGGCTTTGAGCTATAAGCATTCGGCTATGGATTTTCTTTATTTGCTCAGTGGTTTCAGCTATCATTTCAGGTCCTAACAAGCTCCTTTCTCCGGCTTCATACCAACATAAGGGAGATTGACATTTCCTTCCATACAAAGCTTCATACGAAGCCATTCCAATGCTCGCATGGTAGCTATTGTTATAAGCAAACTCCACTATGGGCATATATCGATCCCAACTCGCCGACTGGTCCAAAACACAAGCTCATAACATAGCTTCCAAGGTTTGGATTGTTTTTTCTGATTGGCCATCCATCTGAGGGTGATACACAGTGCTTAGACTCATTTGAGTGCCAAATGCTCGCTGAAAGGCTTCGCAGAACCGTGAGGTGAAGTGAGGATCTCTGTCAGATACAATGGTGGAAGGTACACCATGTAACCTTACAATTTTCTTAATGTATAGCCACGCTAACTCCTCTATTGTGCAACTTATCCGAATGGGAAGAATGTGAGCCAACTTGGTTAGTCGATCCACAACTACCCATATGGCATCACAACCCGTCTGAGTTCTCGGAAAACCCAACACTAAATCCATAGCAATGCTCACCCATTTCCACTGCGGAATTTCCAAAGGTTGAAGGGTTCCTGATGGTCTCTGGTGTTCAATTTTAACTTTTTGGCAAGTTAGGCACTTGGAAATGTACAACGCCACATCATTTTTCATTCCTAGCCACCAGAACATTGTTTTTAGATCTTGATACATCTTGGTGCTTCTTGGATGGATTGAGAACCCGCTCTTATGAGCTTCCTCCAATATGCTCTGTTGCAAATTCCCAACATCTGGCACAATGATCCGATCCTTGAACCTCTATAACCCATTCTTATCTTCTGACACTATCCACCGTTTGCCTTTCTCAATCGCCGACAAAATCTTATACAATTCTTTGTCATTCTGATGAGCCTTTAGGAGTTCAGCTTTGAAATCACTTGAAATCTGTAGTTGACTTAAGCACAGTGTTCCAAACTCTTCTCTGATTCCCAGTTTCAACCCTTGGAATGCTTTCAGTAACTCTTCCTCTCGTAGCATCATCCAAGCAGCGCATAAAGATTTTTTACTCAAGGCATCCACTACAACATTTGCCTTTTCAGGATGGTAGTTCAACTCGAAGTCATAATCCTTCAAAAGTTCCATCCATTTCCTTTGACGCATATTCAAATTTTTTTGTTCAAAGAGGTACTTCAAACTCTTATGGTCTGAGAAATCTTGAAACCTGACACCATAGAGGTAATGCCTCCAGATTTTCAAAGCAAAAACAACGGCAGCAAGCTCCAAATCGTGAGTTGGATAGTTTCTTTCATGCGGCCTTAACTGACATGAGGCATAAGCTACGACTTTATGGTGCTGCATCAGCTCGCATCCTAAACCCTTCAGTGATGAATTGTAGTATACTTTGAATGGTTTTCCCGGATCAGGCAACACCAACACGGGTGCAGTAGTCAATCCTGCTTTAATGCAAGAAAACTCTCCTCGCTCTTAGGAGTCCACACAAAAGGAACATCCTTCCTAGTCAACTTGGTCAAAGGCAAAGCAAGCTGTGAAAACTCTCCGATAATAACCCGCCAAACCTAAGAAACTTCTGATCTCCGTCACTGAAGTTGGTCGCTCCTAATTCATTACTGCTTCAACCTTAGCAGGATCTGCTGTTATTCCCTGCTTACTCACCACGTGGCCAAGAAATTTCACTTCTGACTTCCAGAACTCACACTTAGATAGCTTGGCATACAACTTCCTATCCTTTAGATTTGCAGCACTGTCCGTAAGTGATCCACATGCTCATCCTCTATCTTAGAGTAAATAAGAATGTCATCGATAAACACAACAACAATCTTATCCAGATATGGATGGAAAATCATATTCATGTAATCCATGAATATTGTCGGAGCATTAGTCAATCTGAAAGACATCACTGTGTATTCATAGTGACCATAGCGTGTCCTAAAGGTAGTTTTGGGAATATCCTCATTTCTGACCCTTATCTGGTGGTATCCGGATTGTAGATCAATCTTAGAGAACACACCGAATCCCTGTAACTGGTCCATCAAGTCATCAATTCTTGGCAACGGGTATTTATTCTTCACAGTAATCTTATTCAGCTGCCGATAATCAACACATAAGTGCATGCTTCCATCTTTCTTCTTCACCAGTAACACTGGCGTGCCCCACGGAGAAACACTTGGTCAGATAAAGTTCTTACCCAATAGATCTTCTAGCTAAGACTTCATCTCGGCCATTTCTAGAGGTGACATCCTATAAGGAGCACTCGAGATTGATCCGGCCCCAGGCACCAACTCAATAGCGAACTCAACTTCTCAGTTAGGTGGAAATTCATCAATATCGTCAGGAAATACCTCCGAAAACTCACACACAACCGGAATTTACTCCAAGCTTTGATCATCACCCGAAACACCCGCAGTGAACAACAAAATACCCCGATATTTGGCCCCAGAACAATTCACCATCATAGTATTCACCATCACCGAAATTTACTCCAAGCTTTTATTCCGTTCTTTGAACAGCGTAAACTTTACGAACCCAATTTTCATGTAAAACAAGTTAGAAACAAATTGAGGGTTCGAAAGCCAAATTATGCCTCGCGAAGGTTCAGCCAAAAACTAACTTTTTCAAAAGCTTCAAAACCTCATTTTCTTTTCAAAACTCATTCTCACTCAACTCAACATATCCATAACCATCAAGATAACTTATCCTTAACAATAGCACAATAATCCTTGCAACCCTATCATTTCCTTAGCTAAATAACATCCCATTTCAACCCAATCTTTACAAGTTTAATCACAAACTAACATATCAATCTATATACATATATTGCCATGATCATAAATTATCCAACTACCATCACATCATCATTCATTGTATCAATACCAACAAAATCAAGTCAACACCACTCAAACTCAAATCATATCATTATATTGCCATGAACATAAATGCTCCATCCATCATTATTATACTAGCATATATATGCCCACATCAAATTATCCATCAATATCATAAAGACTAATTATTTAACATATTCAACCACTTCAACTTATCCTATAGCTCTCTAGCCTAAGTTTTCACAGAGCATTACATATTAAATGCGCAAAACCTAAACTATACCTTGGCCGATCACCACGTTTGGTCCAAGACAGCCACCTAAGCCACACACACAGCCCTACAAGTTTCAAAAATCACCAAGACCTTAGTACCAATCCTCCACCAAGCCTTCAATTGTCCACAATTCAATTCCAAGACACATATATAAACCTAGTTCACACATATTACACATATATACTTCAAAATTCAGACTTCACCTATTAAAATCAAGAGTTGGCTAGGTTAGGTGATCCTTACCGCACCCACGCACAAAGCAACTCAAACCTGATAAGCTCCGCAAGCTAAATCGAACCTAGAACACCAAATTTTACAAAATGTCATTACAATGGCTCAATTTTGAAAATCAAAAGGGGGTAGAGAATCTGAGATGGAATTGTGGCTTACCTGTGAAATTGATCTGATAGAAACGTAGAACTCGACTCGCTGGACGCGTGGCCGCAAACGGTGCGGCGATCGGAACTCAGACGAAAGAGTTATGGTGGTTTATGGTGATGGTGAGGGTTAGGAAGCTCTCCTCTCCCCGTTTCTACTTCAGAGGGTTTCTTAGCTGAATGGGGAAGGAGATGGCTTTCGCCCATTGAAGTGATTGGGTCCGATTGGGCCCACGGGCCCGGTTTGGATCCGGTTCAACCAGTTTGGCCCATCCGGCCAAATTTTGAGTCAAATTTTTTGAAATTAGTGTTAAAATTCTTGTTTTGAAGAGTTCTACCATATTTTAATATTATATTTATATTTTTAATTTTTCTAATTAAAATTCAATTTATTGACTAATTATTTGCTAATTTTAGCGGGGTTTACAATTTTTATTAAAAAATTTATAAGATAGCAAATGTTATGTTGTTTTAATTTTATCCTTAACATTTAGTTTTAATTTTATCTTTAGAGTTTTAATATGTTTTAATTTTGTGACTTGCTACACATACAAGTCTTTTTGGCATACAAGTCTATACAAGTCAGCCAAGCCCAACAAAAACAACTCTCAATTTAAAGAGCGTGTAAACACGCGCTTCTTCCAAAAAGAATTATAAGAAAACAAAATAAGAAGATGAGGAAGAAGAAGCAGTAGAAGATGGGAAGGAGGAAGAGAAAGAGTTTTGAATTATACAGAACTTATCAGAATAAAAATACACCCAAATATCTTCGTGTTACACCCAAATTTGTTACAAATACAGAAAAATGTTTCTTCTAATGCTGCATTTTTTCTTCTTTTTTTTCTTATTTCTTTCTTTCTTTTAGTTAAATGAATATAAGTTCATCCTCTTCCAAGTAATTTTGTAGCATTATGTATTTCTTCTTCTTCTTTGTTTGATTTTTTTTTGTTTTTATTCTTGTTAAGAGAGTAAAACAAGAAAAAACTTGAGAAGGTAAAACAAAAAGGAAAAGATGAATAAGGAAAAAAAAAGATGGTGATGATGATAAAAAAAAAGATGAAGCAGTAGAAGATGAGGATGACAAAGAAAAAGAGTTTTGAATTATGTAGAACTTATCAGAATAAAAATACAACCAAATATCTTTGTGTTACACCCAAATTTACTACAAATACAGAAAAATATTTTCTCTAATGCTGCATTTTTTCTTTTTTCTTATTTCTTATTTCTTTTAGTTAAATAAATGTAATTTATGCTCTTCCAAGTAATTTTGCAGCATTATGTATTTCTTCTTCTTTTTTGTTTGATTTTTTTTATTCTTGTTAAAAGAGTAAAACAAGAAAAAAATTAAGAAGGTAAAACAAAAAGGAAAAGATGAATAAGAAAAAAAGAAGAATATGGTGATGATGATAAAAAAAAGAAGCAGTAGAAGATGAAGAGGAGAAAGAGAAAGAGTTTTGAATTATGCAAAACTTATCAGAATAAAAATATACCCAAAATTCTTAAAATACACCTAAATATCTTTGTGTTACACCCAAATTTGCTGCAAATACAGAAAAATGTTTCCTCTAATATTACATTTTTTTCTGAATTGAACCATACCTCAGCCACTTGATTAGATTCAAAACAATAAAAGTTTGAGAAGAAATTCCAATGAAAAAAGAAGGAGGAAGAGGAAGAGGTAGTGCTGATGATGGCGATAACGAAAAAGAAGAACATGTAGTAACGAAATAATTCTTTAATTATACCACTAGGGTGAACAATATTAATTATAACTAATCAATTATATTATATAATTTGACCAAGATAAATATTAAATTATTTAATAAATAATAAATAAGAAAATAAAATAAATGAATTTAATTTAAATTATTCTCTTATTATTTTTAGATGTGCTTTTATGTATTTTGATTAATAATTCTTAAAAGAGTTACTATTTTATTTACTAATATTTTAAATTTTCTATAATAT
>NC_029776.3:97677546-97696387 GCF_000817695.3 Arachis duranensis
AATATATATTGAATATATAATTTTATTTTGACTTAAATTAAAAATTGAATGAATTATCAAAAAAATATCAATTAATTTTATTTTTAATTTTTCTATAATTTTATTTAAAGGTAAAAATTTCTCTATAACTACTAACATCACCAATAAAAAAAATTATAAGTCTCTATAAAATATAAAATATATAAGATAAATAACATATATATATATATATATGTAATTTCAAAGTTATTAATCATAGATTATAGACAAATTTCTAAAAAAAAAATCTTGTGAACCAACATGCAATTTTTTATATTTTTATTTTTTTCTAAATTTTTCAAAGTTATCAACATTTAAATTGCTTATACATCACTTCTCAAAATATTATGATTTCACAAGTTATAATATGTAATATTAGTTATTGTTATATATATGAAAAATGTGACTTATTTAGTGGTTATCTATTTATCTTCTATTAATATTATTATAACAAGGATACATGTGATTTTACAAAATAATATAACCTAGACTTTGATTATCTAAGAATTTACTAAGTGGCTAGAATAGCTCCATACCACGAACCAATGAATGCTAACGATATGGATGATCATAAAAATAGTGGGGACCACAAAAATAGCGAGTATTTGCTGGGATTATTACTCGCGCTTTAAGCTAGATGAAGACTTGTAAAATCCCCACAACCCACCATGCAAAAATGGATAAGGACACAGACATAAGTATCCGCATCCATGGGACCCATTAAATTCACCCGAATATAAAATTACTAATTTATCCTAATTTATATATACATAAATCTATTTCTTGAATTTAGTAACCCTAATTCCTGCTTCAAATTCGAATTCTTTCTTTTTCTTTCAGACTCATTCTCAACCTCGATTCTCTCTCTCTCTCTCTCTCTCTCTAACTCAGTTTTCTTGCCTCTCAAGTCCGTCACTATGTTGCTCAATATCTTCCTAAAAAATTATGTTATGTTATTATATTGGAATATATTTTTATGTTTTTTCCTTTTGAAATGTTATTTTTCATAATGAATATGTTATGAATTGTGTTGAATTATATTGAATTGATTATTGTATGATTATTTTATTATGCCTTTTTGTGTTAATTTTTTTCAAAAATTTTCAAAAAATATTTGTAGATACCCGAGAAAATTTGTGTTCTCTAAGGGGATAATTAAACAGGAACTTGCAAAGACGGAGAAGGGATGGGGACATATCCATTACCATATCTAACAAGCAACGGAGAACCAATTTAAGCCGATTTGAGTGGGATACATGGACTTCATCTATATTGAGTTTTTAAGGTAATAAACCTAAGTCGGATTTGGGACCTAGCAATGAGTCTAGGTTGATCTTACTTGCATTGAGGTCTTACTAGGTTCAAGTATATTTTGGATTAATATTTTGAGTCATTGTTATAACAAATAGTATACTATTTAATATTCTAACACTTAGTATATATAAAATTTGGATATATTTACAAAAGATTTTTTTAATTCAAATTAATAAAAAAATTTAATTATCTTTTTATTAGTTTAAATATTATTTACTAATGTAATAAAAAAGTAAAAATAACAATAATCACTCACATAATTAAAATAGATAATCCTAATATATATATGACCCTATATATATCAAGAATTATTATATATGATAAATAATTTTTTTATAATGATTATTTATATAATTTATTGCATAATTTTTTTCATCTTAATATTTAATGAATTTAAGATACAAGATATTATTTAACATACAAAATAAGTAACTTAAGTTATTATCTAGGACAATAAGTATAATACTGTAAATACCTACTTATTTATTAGTAGTGAAAAAAATGTAAATAGTATCAATTGATATTTTTTAGTATAAAAGTAATAATAAAGGTTATTAATTAAGTTAATTATATAATTAAAAAGTAGTATGAATAAGTTTTTAAATAATAATAAAAAATGAGGTCATTATTTTCACATATTATAAAGTTTATAAAAAAAATTTTGAATAATAATTCAATCCTCAATAGATTATATATTAGTCTTGTCAAAAAAATAAATAATTAATACATAAGATATTATTATTTACGTACTAATATAATATATATTATCGATTATTAAGTTTATAATTAATTTTTAATCCATCTTTTGGTAACTAAAATTTAAATGATTGAAATTATTAAATGCTGAATATTTTGCACATAATCAATTTTATTTTTGTTATTGAAATTAAAAAAAAAGAAGAATTGTTAATCAAATTTAAATTTAAATTTGAGTAAGAAAATAAAAAATGTTTTAAATTTTATTTTACTAACCAAAATTAATTTTAAGATAAAAAATTACTTTGTACATCATATTGTAGGATAGTATGGTCATTTACTATTTTTTTAATGGTAAATATTGTCAAATAAAATAGTATAAGAAATTAAAAAAATGTATTTATCAGAAAATACTATTAATAGAATAAATTATAGGAAGAATTTTAAGTATACCAAATACACTAATGTTCCAATAATTTTAACTGTTAATCTTAATTATAAAAAATATATAATATATATTTATTAAAATCAACTCTTAAGGTTACTAAAATACCGGTATTCTCGATGTATTTGAAAACTTTCCTAAATTATATATTGAATAACAAAAATTGTTATTGGTTTATTTTTACACTAACTAATACTCAACTATGGTGTTTTAGTACAAGATATTATCAAAAAATATTAATCAATCTAATAACTTTTGTAATAACATAAGTTTATAAGATTGAAAATTTAAAAATCATGTCATAAAATGTGAATCTTTAATAAGTAACAATATAGATCATATTATTTTTACTTCAAGAATAATGAATACGATACAAACAAATAAAATTATTTTAGGTAAATTTCAATAAAGACAAAAATTCATAAGTATTGCTATTAATGAGAAATTAATCTATTTTAAAAATAAATAAAAATTTTTTCTACGAATTTCTTAATTAATTTGGCAAACCGATGATTAATCCACCACGTATTGATACTCTTTTATTAAGGGCCTAACGTTATTAATGGACACAAGGCGAGATTTGAATTCCAAATATTTGCTTAAGCTAACGGACAAATCACAAATGAAATGACCATTCAACCAATTCAAATTAGTTAAGACAAATACTAATTATTTTTAATATTTTTTATTTAATTTTTTAATAAAAAATTTTATATAATTTTATATATTATCTCACAGAAAACAAAAATATACACTAGTTTTTTATGTAAAACAAGGTCTTCCATTTGAAATGAAAGATTATCAAGCTACTTAACTTTCTTCTTGAATTCAAACTTCATCACCACATACAACTTATAACCAAATCAAAATTGATTTTTGTCCTCCTATCATGTTGTGTTAATCTCTTCATCTAATAACGACTCTTATAGATCTCTCCCAAATCTCTATCAAACACTATAAATAGTGAACATAATTTTCACTTAAAATATCCACACTCTAACAAGTTCAATAATTATTTCTTGAGTCTTACTGACTTGATTATTGAAGTTTTACAGGTACTATCTCGACCCAACCAGTGCTCTTTAGATTCTCTATCAAATTGAAAAACTACGTTGGAGTAACCCAGCTTAGAATCCAAATTAAAACTTCTACAATAATTTTTTTTTTTATATATTATTTTACAGTACCAAGAATATAACATTTTCATGTATTAATAACATGGCTACCAGCCAAGTATAAACCATATATAGTATTATCATACATGCTCTTAATTATTTTTGTCAACAACACACAACCAATGTGTGCAATTATTTTACATCCACCATTTTCAGATGGATTTATTACATGCACACACCTTCACTTAACTAGAAATATTGAACATGCATCATATGCTTATGGGATTGGATGTATAACTACTTTTCCGGTGGCTCTATTGGTCTTGAGGTAGGAAAATGCTTCTATTGCCTTAGAAAAAGGGAGAGGGCTCTTTGGATCCAACACCGGCTTCACCTTGCCACTGTCTAAATAAGGTTTGAGTTTGTCCAAGACTGCACCATCTGAATGGAGAAAGAACCATATTGCAGGTGGACTTGCAGGTCCTGCTATTGTTATTACTTTTCCCCCTTCTTTAATTGCCTTCAATGCCTTGTCAGTTTGTCCTATTTTGATTAAAAAAAACAAATCTCAAAACAAATGATATTTTATTCCTTAACAAATATTTTAGTCATTAATTGTCATTTCAACGAACATATAAGTGATATAACCAACTTTATTCAACGAAGGCACATGCAAATTAAGGTTGACATGTATGTATATACGAAAGAATGTTATTTGGATAATGTTCGGTTGTGCGGTTACCGGACGGTTCGGGTGGATATGTGGAATTGGGAGCGCTTCGATCGCGATCGTGCTTGGATCCGGTCTACCGGGTAGCCGAGCTCTCGTTATAAAAGGAGGGGGTGTCACCTGCAAAGACACTCCGACGCTCTAGTCAGTGAGTGTGTAGGTGAGGAATGGGTTAGGTGGAATGTGTGACGTACCTTGGGGGAGGGTAGGACCCTTCCCTTATATACCATGTCAGGTGTGGGTCCCAGGAGGGCAGAACCCACCTTCTTCGAAGCTTCCTTGTACAGCTGTGGTGGCCAGCTGTCCCGGAAGGATGCGCGGGTCGGATATGGGTGCGCCATCCGACCGTTGAGGTCGGGTGGTGATCGGGTCGGGTAGGCCCAAGTTATTTCTTGGGCCAGGCCGTAACAGTGCCCCCGACGCGTGAGCAACAGTCGTGTGGGCTGTTGGTGATGCGACATTCCTGACCTCATGCGTTGTCGCCAATTCGGCCGTCCGTGGAGGGGACGTGCCCCTTGCGCGCGTGCCTATTTGTTGTTGGGGCGATTAGTTACCGTCTCGTTTTCCGCGCGGAGCATTAAATGCTCATAATGGGTTTAAAATCCTTTATGCAAAGACTAATATGCCCCTCGACTTTCGCGCTCCTTTTAGTGGTGGTTTTAAAACTGTTCTGCAATGCCTTTGGGATCCATTTGACGATTATCTCTCCACTTCCGATTATGCCAACCTCCATCTTCTTCTCCCTTATCAGTTCCAGGGCGTTGTTGTTGCTTTCCTTCCGGATTTTTGCTATCAGTACAGGTAATCTCTTTTGTCTTCTTATTATTCTTTTGCTTCTGTCATTACTTCCTTTTTGTGCATGCCGTATGTTTATCTTGCATGATGGCTGATCTTAGGTCCTAAGTAGGTGTGTTAGGGGGAGTTGCTACTCTAGAGTAACTTTGTTTGGGTCTTTATCGTTTTTAACCGTGTTTAGCCTTAGTTGCGGAATAGACTGAGGGTAGTTTCTGTATTCACTCCGAGCACCCGACCTCTTAGACTGACTGGATGGTCCCCCCGTGTAGGTATGGCTCGCACCGCCTCCCGGGCTTCCCCTTCTCCCGCGGCGTACGACCCCTACGCCTGGGTTGTTTCTGATGTAAGGAACTTCCCTAATCAAATGGGCGAGGAGGAGCTCACCGAGTTCCGTCAAAACAAGTATCTATGCGGAGGAACCGACGAGGAGTCCAACTACGACGTCTTTGTCCCGACTCCTCACGAACGCTTGTACGAGCTCAACTTCCACGCTCCCCGAGTTGCCGATTGGATTTGGTTCTACAAATCCATGTTTACTCAAGTGGGGGTTCGTATTTCGTTTTTCGCTTTCCAAATGGCGCTTCTGGGCCGGGTTTCCGTGGTGCCGTCACAGCTGCATCCGAACAGTTGGGCTTCAATCCGCAGTTTCGAGATGGTTTGTGAATATCTCGAGCTGCCGGTGTCCGTAGATGTTTTTCTTTTCTTTTTCAACCTTACAAACCCTTCGAAGGAAGGGAAACATAAGAAGGGGTTCATGTCCTTCCGGTCTGCCTAGGGTCGGAGGATTTTTGGTTTGTTTGAGGACTCCTATCACGGATTTAAAGATAAATATTTCAAGGTCCGCCCTGTCAAAGGCCATCATCCTTTTTGGTTGTCGTTGGAGGGGGCACGCCTCATCCCGACCTATTGGAGCTTCGGGGCGGGATCCAATGCCTTCGTTAAAGTATCCTACAGGGGCATGTCTGCGGTGGATAGGAAGATTGCCGATGTGTTACTGGCAATCTTCGGGAGGAATCACGTGAATCCTCACCTCCTCATGGGTGACCGGGAGGCCGGTCGGAACTATATTTGTGAGAAGTCTTTACTTGCTTTGTCTTTAGTTTCTTACTTTTCCCGATATCTCATTGTGACTAAAGAATTTTTTTTTCTTGTTACAGTGGGAATGTCTGCCGAGATAACGGGTCTCCCTAACTTGTTCCAAACCTTCTTATGCGCAAGTGACGACGAGGCGGGCAATGAGAAGTCGGCTGCTCCCCAGGAGGACAAGAGCAAGGCCACTTCCGAGCAAGGGGCTGCGGTCGACGAGACCGGTACCTCGGCTCAGGGTGCCTTGGCTCAAAGTGACAAGGAGGTGCGCGTTTCCCCCTTCCGCGAAGTGGTCGGCACTGGGGGTTCGACGTCCAACCCCGCTGCCGATGATAAGGTGGAGGAGGTACCCAGCCTCAAAAGGAAGAGGAAGATGTCCAGCAGTCCTGAGGGGGTTCTCACTGTGATGGAGAAAAATTTTGACGCCGGGAATTTTATAGATTCTCAGCTGATTCCCGGCACTGAAGAGTACTTTCATGAGTCATCTCTTGCCGGACAAGTGAGGTGGATGTATCGCACCCTCTTGCGTGGCGCAGTGGTAGCTCGGAAAGCCGAGTTCGAGTTGTCTGGGATGGAATCTCTTCGCAGGAGATTGGAGTCTGCTGGAAAGGCTAATAATGAGCTTAAACGCAAAGTTGAAACTCTCCGGGAGCAGCTGACCCAATCTAATGAGAAGCTTGACGCTGCCGAGAAGAAAGCATCTGCTGCCGAGAAGAAGGCCTCTACTGCTGAGAAGAAGTTGGAAGAGTCGGACGCCATGGTTTCACGTCTTGTTGAGCCGGAGATGACTTTAGAGAGTCAGGTTGGCGTGGCCCAAGGGCGGGTGGCCGCATTGGAGAAGGAAAAGCAAACTGTCGAAGCTGAGCTCGCAGCGCTGAAAACAAAGTATAAAGACGTCGTCAAGCAGGGGAAGGGCGCGATCCTGACAACCGAGGAGGCCCTTAAAGCTCAGGTCAAAATTGTTGCTCCTAATTTCGATACGTCGGCAATTGGAGTCTTCAAGGTGATCAAGGACGGCAAGATTATTGACGTTCCTAAAAAATGACTCCTCTTGTTCTGTATGAAACTTTTTGGTTGGCCATTTTGGCTTTTGTGAACAGTTGTTTTATTGGGTTGTTTGCCCGCGTTATCATAATTAATACTTTTTTATTCGTCTGGTTGTGTTGTCGTTCATATTCACCGTTATTGGTTTGCAGTTGCCATTCGTTTTACCGTATTTATGGTATTCTGGCTAAGCCGGTTGAGCCAGGTCGTGGCTTTTTAGTGTAGCCATTTTCTATTTTGGTAATTGATGGGCTTCCGGGGTGATCAGTCCCGGGGCCGCGCATCGTTGTCGAGTTGTGGGGGATTCGCTTGCGTAGTGGGTTGTCCAGAAAAAGCGAATAAAACAAAAGAAACAAAATTTTGCACAAGTATATCTTATTCGGTAATTGCATAAAAGGCCCATAGACCATAACGAAAAGTACAATTCAACGAATTAAATACTTAGCTCGGTTGGTCGGCATGTCACCTCGTGTGCTAGGAGTAAAATCTTCTCAAGTTGTTCGCGTTCCACGTTCTTGGGACTTCTTTGCCATCGAGCCTTTCTAACTTGAAAGTGCCTTTACCCATCACTTCTTTGACTCTATAGGGACCTTCCCAGTTTGCCGCCAGCTTGCCCACTCCCGGGTTCGGTAAGCCGATGTCGTTACGCCTTAAGACGAGATCGTTTGGTTCAAACTCCCTTTTGAGCACTTTGGTGTTGTAGCGTAGGGCCATTCTTTGCTTCAGCGCTGTTTCTGTCAAGTGGGCCATTTCTCTGGCTTCGTCTATCAGGTCCTTCTCCATGGCTTCCCCTACTCCTTTCAAAAGTAGTCACGGGCTTGGTTCCCCGATTTTCATGGGTATTACCACATCTAACCCGTATGTTAGTCGGAAAGGGGTCTCCTTGGTGGAGGACTGTTCGGTTGTGCAGTAAGACCAGAGGACCGAGGCAAGCTCGTCGGCCCAAGCACCTTTTTTATTATCCAGTCGCTTCTTAAGCCCTAACAGGATAATCTTGTTCGCGGACTCCACCTGTCCGTTTATTTGGGGGTGCTCTACCAAGGAGAACTTCTGTCTTATACCCAGGCCGGTGAGGAACTCCGTGAACTTCTTGTCGGTAAACTGTGTGCCGTTGTCCGAGATAACGATCTCCGGGATCTCGAATCGCGTTATCACCTGCCTCCACATGAATTTCCTACAATTGGACGAGGATATGCTGGCCAGCGGCTCGGCCTCTATCCATTTGGTGTAATAGTCAATGGCGATTATGAGGTACTTGACTTGTCCAGGACCAACTGGGAAGGGCCCCAAGAGATCGACTCCCCATTGTGAGAATGGTCGGGAAGACGTTAGCAGGCTTAGCTCGGAGGCCGGTGCCCTGTGGAAATTGGCGTTCTTTTGACACTTGGCGCATTTTCTGACGAATTCTTTAGAGTCTACCATCATTGATGGCCAATAGTACCCAGCTCGGATTAACTTTCTTGCTAAGGCTTTGCCCCCTATGTGATGTCCGCAGCAACCTTCATGGACTTCCCTGAGGACGTAGTTCGTCTGGTCGGGGTGTAGGCATTTCAGTAGGGGCTGGTTGAGTCCTTTCTTGAATAGCTGTCCCTGAATGATCGCGTACTTGGCCGCTTCCCTTCTCAGTTTCGTGGCATCCTTTTCGTCGTCGGGGAGTTTGCCATTTTCTAAGAAGCTGGTGATGGGGTCCAGCCATGAGGGGCCTAGCCTTGATAGGTGCAGAGTGACCGCTGGCTCCCTCATCATACCTTGGATGAGAGATCGGTTACCTTCTCCCGGTTTGGTGCTGGCCAGTTTTGATAGGAGATCTGCCCGTGTGTTCCTTTCTCTGGGCACATGGTGGATCGTGACCTCTTCAAACTTTTGGCTCAGATCCTTGACTTTTTCCAAGTACTTTTGTAATAATGAGTCTCTGGCTTGGTAGCTCCCGTTTACTTGGGAGGTGACGACTTGTGAAACGCTGCATATTTCCAACCTTGTTGCTCCGACTTCCGTTGCTAGGGCTAAGCCCCCTATGAGGGCTTCGTATTCTGCCTGGTTGTTCGAGACGGGAAATTCGAACCTGATCGACTGCTCGTATACGACCCCAGCTGGGCTTTCCAGAATGATCCCCGCGCCCCCAGAGGTCTGGTGGGAGGCTCCGTCCATGTGGAGCTTCCACCGTGCGCTCGTCTCTTCGGTTGGATCTCCCGTTACTTCTACTAGAAAATCTGCCATCGCTTGCGCCTTGATTGCTTGCCGGGGTTCGTACCGTATGTCGTACTGGGAAAGTTCGATGGACCAAGCCATCATCCTTCCTGCCAGATCGGGTTTTTGAAGTACTTGTCGGATTCCTTGGTCCGTTCTTACGACAACCTGGTGACCTTGGAAGTATTGTTTTAACCTCCGTGAAGAGGTCAAGAGTGCCAGAGCTAGCTTTTCCAGTTTGTTGTACCTTAGTTCTGCCCCTTGTAGGGCTCTGCTCACGAAATAGACTGGTTGTTGAGCTCTCCCTTCTTCTCGTACTAGAACCGCAGCTAGGGCTTCTCCTGTTATGGCGAGGTATAGGTATAGTGGCTCCCCGGCCTTTGTCTTTCCGAGCACGGGGGTGCCGCCAGGATTTCCTTGAAGTGTCTAAAGGCTTCCTCGCACGCGGGCGTCCATTCGAATGCTATCCCTTTCTTCATGAGGTTAAAGAAAGGTAGGGCCTTTGTTGCCGAAGCTCCAAGAAAACGGGATAACGAGGTCAGCCGCCCTGCCAATCTCTGGACGTCCTTGATACAACCCGGGCTCTTCATCTGGAGTATCGCTTGGCATTTCTCCGGGTTAGCTTCTACCCCTCTTTAGGTTATCATGAACCCTAGGAACTTTCCAGCTTCCATGGCGAAGGCACATTTGAGGGGATTGAGCCTCATGCCGTGTTGTCGGAGAGACGCGAATACATTCGACAGGTCGTTCAAGAGGTCATCGGGTCGCGTTGTTTTCGCGAGGATGTCGTCTACATAGACTTCCACTGTCTTGCCTATGAGGTTGTGGAATATCTTGTTCATCAGCCTTTGGTATGTTGCCCCTGCGTTTTTTAGGCCGAATGGCATCACCTTATAACAGAAGGTTCCCCTCGGCGTTATAAACGCTGTTTTGTCCTCGTCGAGACGGTGCATCGGTATCTGATTGTAGTCGGAGTAGGCGTCCATGAAGCTTAGATAACGGTAGCCCGCCGCAGCGTGGACGAGTGCGTCTATGTTAGGGAGGGGGAAACAATCTTTTGGGCATGCCTTTTTAAGGTCGGAGTAGTCTACGCACATTCTCCATTTGCCGCTATGCTTCTTTACTAGAACTACATTCGAGAGCCATGTCGAGTAGTCTAGTTCTCGTATGAAACCTGCTTCTAGGAGGCTGGCCGTCTACCTGGCCACCTCCTCTGCCCTCTCCCGCGACATCTTTCTCCTCCATTGGGACACCGGGCGCGCTTCCGACTTGACGGCCAGGTGGTGTGACATAATTTTGGGGTCTATGCCCGGCATGTCGGCCGGTGTCCAGGCAAACAAATCCCCATTGGCCCTGATCATTTCTACCAAGGGCTCCTTCAATTCATGTGGGAGATTCCTGTTGACGAACGTAAATTTTTCCTCCGTGTCACCGACCCTGAACTTTTCTAGGTCCCCCTCTGGTTCCGGTCTGGGTTTGTCGTCTATCCTGGCGTCTAGGTCAGCTAGGAACACCCCCGACGCTTCCTTAGATTTCTTCCTTAAGGAGAGACTGGCATTGTCGCAAGCGACTGCCGTTTCTAGATCTCCCCTTATGGACCTTATGGACCCGTCATCGGTAACAAACTTCATGACTAGGAGCTTTGTGTTGATTATTGCTTCAACATCATTGATCGTTTTCCTTCCCAAGATGATGTTGTAGGCCGTGAAATCTCGGAGGACTACGAACTCAGCCATTGCCGATCTTCGGCCCTGTGCCTGTCCCACGGAGATCGGCAGGGATATCACTCCATCTGGCTTGATGAAGTGGTCGCCTAATCCGATGACCCCGTGCTGGTGCGATGATAGGTCGGTGTCCCTTAACCCTAGTGCGTCGAACACATTGCGGAACATAATGTTCGAATCTGCCCCCGTGTCGACAAGGATTCGTTTGACGAGGCCGGTTCCCACCCTGGCCGTGATGACCATAGGTGGGTTTTCAGGGGCCTCGTCGAACCATTGGTCTTCTGGGCTGAAGGAGATGGATGGGAGCTTCTTGGAGCTTCGCATCGGGGCGGAGGAGACCGCCAGGATCTTGGCGTCTTTCTTGTGCGCTGACCTAGACCTCAGTGCGGTGTTTTTGGCGGTTACTACGTTTATCATGGTGAGACCATGGTCTTTATCTTCTGGCTCTTGTCGTCGCTTTGCCGACCGGGTCTTGCCTTCCTCGTCTTGGTCGCGATGTCTCCTCCTCGGCTCCCTTATAAGATGAGAGAATTCTGAGAGTTTACCGTCCCTTATGGCTTGCTCTAGTGCATCCCTCAGGTCAAAGCAGTCCTGTGTTTGGTGCCCATAGCCCTTGTGGTAGTCACAGTAGAGGCTCTTATTTCCCCCCGTACGGTCCTTGAGTGGTCGGGGCTTCGACAAGATCCCTTTCTCGGCTATTTGCCGGTAAACTTCCATGATGGGGAGAGTGAGTGGAGTGTAGTTGGTGAACTTTCCGATCCGGGGAAACGGTCTGGGTGCCTTGCTCGGTCCTCCCTCTTTGGCTTGTTCTCTCTGTCTGTCTCCATTACCCTGTTGCCTAGGTTGATTGTAGCCGGAGTGCCGTTTATTGGCAGCCATGACCTGGCTAACTTCCTCGTCATTTATGTATTCCTTAGCTACCGTTTAGATTTCGTGCATCGTCCAAACCGGTTTCGTGGTGAGGTGTTTTCGGAAGTCCTCGTTTAGGAGGCCGTTCGTCAGACAGAGGCTGGCCACCGAGTCGGTTAGGCCGTCGATTTCCAAGCATTCGTCGTTGAACCGGTCCAGGTATTTCCTGGTCGGCTCCCCGGGCCTTTGGGTTGTCTCGAGAAGGTTGATCGGGTGTTTTGCCTTTGCTATTCGTGTTGTGAATTGAGCCAAGAAGGCACGACTGATGTCTAAAAATCCATGGATGGATCCCTGCGGGAGGCCGTTAAACCATCGAATCGCGGGTCCGGCCAAGGTGACCGGGAAGGCCCTGCACCTCACCTCATCTCCTACTCCCTCCAGATTCATTCTAGCCTCGAAAGTCGTGAGGTGTTCTAGAGGGTCTTGGGTTCCATCGTACCTCATGTCCGTTGGTATGTCGAAGTGCTTCGGCAACCGGACCTCAAGGATGAACCGATGGAACAGGGTGGCGCCCATTATCACGGGTCGTCGTGTTTTCACCGGCCTCCCTTCTCCGTCTTCGCGATCTCGTCCCGTGTGGCACGTTTCCTTGCCTCGGGAGTAGATGATTGTGTCATTTCGTCTTCTCAGGATGGGTGAATCTTCTCGGGTGCTCTCCGCTTCCGTTCTGGAGGCGGAGGCGTGCCGGGAGCGACTCCGGTGGGAACCTCCCTCCCGGCTTTCAGGGGATGGGGAGTAACTAGGATCGGTGGTTCGTCGATCATGCTCTTGATCGGCTAGCTGTCGTTCTAGGTTTTGGACCCTATGGCATAGCTCTTGCATTATTCTGGCGCTGTCACCGCCAGTTCCTCCGAAAGGCCGCGTCTCTCGCGTCCTTGTACGTGGTTCGGTGCGCTGTCGGGGGGACCTACGCCGCCCTCCCGGGGAGCCGACGGAGGCTGCCCCCTCTGCGCCGACTGCTCGGCCTTGGTCTCCAAAGCCCGGCACGACTTCCATTTATGCGTCCCCACAGACGGCGCCAATGTTTGGTTGTGCGGTTATCGGACGGTTCGGGTGGATATGTGGAACTGGGAGCGCTTCGATCGCGATCGTGCTTGGATCCGGTCTACCGGGTAGCCGAGCTCTCGTTGTGGAAGGAGGGGGTGTCACCTGCAAAGACACTCCGACGCTCTAGTCAGTGAGTGTGTAGGTGAGGAATGGGTTAGGTGGAATGTGTGACGTACCTTGGGGGAGGGTAGGACCCTTCC
The DNA here is from genome assembly GCF_000817695.3 of Arachis duranensis. Classification (NCBI taxonomy): domain Eukaryota; kingdom Viridiplantae; phylum Streptophyta; class Magnoliopsida; order Fabales; family Fabaceae; genus Arachis; species Arachis duranensis. The sequence continues at coordinate 97,690,857 of NC_029776.3, forward strand.
CTTATATACCATGTCAGGTGTGGGTCCCAGGAGGGCAGAACCCACCTTCTTCGAAGCTTCCTTGTACAGCTGTGGTGGCCAGCTGTCCCGGAAGGATGCGCAGGTCGGATATGGGTGCGCCATCCGACCGTTGAGGTCGGGTGGTGATCGGGTCGGGTAGGCCCAAGTTCTTTCTTGGGCCAGGCCGTAACAGATAATAACTTAAAGTTTGCCTCACCCTTTTCTTTAGCAATTACAGTACTGCAAATTCTACTCGTTCTCTATTTAATTCTATTTTTCTTCTTACTTTGTGAAACTATAAACTTCAAAGATACAAATTATTACGTAATAATTTTTTAAATTTTCATCCAACAACATATACATCCTTTTGTAATTTCAAAATAGTAATTTAGTTCTATACAATTTTACTTTACATTAATAATTAGTTACAATTTACTAATGAGAGAACATCACGTGAAAATAATATAATGTGTTAAGAGTATTCGCACAAATTGGCACTAAAAAAATGATCACATACAAATAGCTTTTAATAGTGGCAAAAGTAGCATATATCATACCTACTGTATCATACACAACATCAAACTTTTGTGGCAGCTCCTCAAAATTCTCCTTTGTATAATCAATTGGCAAGTCTACTCCTAACTTCCTTAACAGCTCCAGTTTCCCGGTACTAGCGGTAGCTGCTACCTTAGCTGCACCGAAAACTTGCTTGGCTAGCTACAACATCAAACATTATTTTAAATGTATGGTTTCCAAGAGAGAAATTCTTATTGATTCTTGGGTACTATGTGTTTTACAATCGCGATCAAAATGATATAAATAAAATAAAAAATTTTAGAAAACGAGACCATAGACATTGGTCTATTGTCAGTCTCAATACTAATAAAGTAGAGATTGAGTTACGATTAAATTGTAATGACGAAAGTATGACTGTAATCAATGATCACGTTTTGCAACTAGGTGAAAAATAACCATGGGCTTAACTCAAAACCGTGACAATTTATAATCGAACTGGCATTATTCACGGTTATTAACTGTAACATCAACATGTACATAGTCACAATTAAGCTAGCCGTAAATACTGTTTAAAGATGTTGTGCCAGGGCTGATTTGCATATAACTAGACAATGATCCATAAATTGAAATAAATGGAATGAGCCTTGAAAAAACTAATCTCAACTTTAGATATTAGACAAGGGCCGTACAATGGGCCAAATTTATCGGTTAATCTATTTATCACTTGAATAAATGATGTTTTACTTTTAATATCAGTCCACTCAAATTTCTCATTAAATGGACTGAACTCAATTAACCTAAAAATATAATAGAAATATATTAGTCTGCATACTAAACAGATAATTTGTTTAATTTTTTTTTGTATTTTTTAAAAAATTTAACAATTTTTTAAAAATATTTTTTGATCCAATCCAAATACTTGATTTATCCATTAAAAAATTTTTGTTTGTTTAAAGTTTGTCTCAAAAGTTGTCTTTTTTGTCCAAATTTTTTTGCCTAAAATTAAATTTTTTATTCAAAAATAAAAAAATGAATGAGTCAGCTTATATAACTCATTGGACTGACCAACAACTAGAACTGAAAACTAAGACTCTTGACCAAAAAAAATAAACGAGTCAATATAATATGAAGACTTTTATGAATCATGGACATTTTTCTTTTTTTATCGTGTCTACGTATTATACATATTTTGAATACAATACTCATGGGAATAAATTCTCTGAAATATTAAAAAAATTGAGAGTGTAAAGTGTGATCTCGAATTTTTTATTACTCTCTCTCTCTCATATTTATTTTTACCCCACTTATAAAATTAATGATGAGAGATCACATTTACTTTCTCAATTGTTAAAATTGAGAGGATTCACTTCCATACTCATGAATATTCATTCGACAAACATGTCAATAAAACAATTTTTTTTAGACATACTTAAACATATTTAAATATCATCATGTGTCAGCATATCTAACCTTATTTTTAATATATATTCTTAAAATAAGTTTAGAAATAATATATATTATTAATTATTAAAATAAAAAATATTTTAAATACTTTATATAATCGTATACTTAGACAAACTGGACTAACCGGGTCTCATCCACTTGTGTTGAAGGCCCTGTATTAGAAAATCTAAATATGATTCTACTATATGATGGAAGATAGCATCATTATTCAAACCTGGGTAACAAGACTTCCAACTCCACCAGCACCTCCAAGAACAAGTATAGATTTTCCAGCAAAAAATTCAACTCTCTCAAGACCTTGATAAGCAGTGATGATTGCTGCAGGGAGGCTAGCAGCTTCAATAAAGCTCAAATTAGAGGGTTTGTGAGCCAACACTTTCTCTTCAGCACTAGTATACTCTGCCACTGACCCAATAGCTTTTGGATTATTCACAGCATATTCATTTATATCACCATAAACTTCATCTCCAACCTTGAATTTCTTCACTTCGCTTCCCACTTTCACCACCACACCAGCCACATCATACCCTGGAGCAGTCTTTTCCAAATTCCAACCACCACATGCACAAATTAAATAAACAATAAAAAAACAGTACTTTCTTTCTTTTATCATAATTGTATACAAGAAAACAAAAAAGTCACGTATCAAAAAAATAATTGATTAAGATTGTTATTTCAAAAATTAATTAATATTATTTCTATGATATTATTATATATAACAAATATATAATTATTTTAAAATTTGAACTAAAAACTATTATTTTTTAACAAATAAAAATAATAAAAATAATGATAAAAAAAACTTACTGGGAATGGAGAGTCAGAGTCCTTGAAAAATCCAAGGGCCCTCTTATAATCAACAGGGTTAAGGGCTGCAGCCACAACCTTGATGAGAACCTGATCATCCTTGAGTTGTGGTAAAGCTATGTTTGAGTCAAGCTTAAGAGTCTCTTCAATGTTTCCATATTCATTGTAGACCCAAGCTTTTATGTGAGATGGAATGCTGGCTGTGCTTGCTGCCATGATTTTGATCGATGATGATATATTTAATATGTAGCGAAAGCTTAGAAACTGAAGACAATATGGGGAGTGATAACTGATAATTAGTGTTGAACTTTAAATCAGGGGGATGGGTGGGTACTGGTTAGAGCGTCCATTATTCAAACGTAGTTGACAAAGAAAAAGTCCTCTAATCACATCTATTATTCTATTTTTAAAGATTATTATTCATATTTTCAATGGACTAACATAGCAATACATAATTAAATGTACGTATTTCTTATCTCTAGTACATCGAAATTAAATTTTTATATTTATATACACTAATTTTATTCACTACTTTTGCTTTCTTTTCCGTTAAGGTTCATGTTGTGAAAGCAAAAACAACACAAGATAAAGGATCATCTTGTTTTCTATTTTTTTTAAATGTTTTATAATAAAAAAATCAGTCAAAAATAATCAAAATTTATTTTATTTAATATTTATTAATAATTATAACAATAATTAATAATTATTAAATAAAATAAATTCTGACTATTTTTTGTGTGTCTCTAACATTTTTTTAATGGAAATGCTAAGATGCATGTGGCCGATTTTTCAACAAGGTTCATGATTTTATTTTAATCTTTATAGATGAAAATTTTGTACAAGAAAATAAGGATTCTTGATGAATAATAGAGTTAAATTCCAAAATAGTCCCTGAGATTGATGTTTTGTACTGAAATTGTCTCTGAGATTTCAATTGCACCAATTACGTCTTTGAGATTGAAAAAAATGCACCATAGTAGTCTCTGACCCATTTTTCATTAACGACGTGATGATATGGCATGATGACGTGGACTGTAAGTGACACGTGTCACTTCATGATTTGGCCACGTGTAATGGTAGGATGATGTGGTGACCAGTGACACGTAGCATGCTGACGTGGATAGTTGTGCCACGTGTCACAATGTTATTTGGCCACGTGTCCGGTTGTGCCACGTGTCGCAACAGTATTCGTCCATGTGTCATCCATTATGCCATCGTTGTATATGCACCAAATTAGTCCATCACTTTACATTAAGTGACTCATTTTAATCCTTGAAATCGAATGTCGTGCACCAAATTAGTCCTTTTACCAATTTTTTCTCATTTTTTTCTATAAATTCAAAATTCTCAATATTTTTGAATGCATTAATTTCAATTCTATTTTTTCACACGTTCTTCAAATAAAAATGTTTTTATAAAAATTTTTTCTCTTGCGAATACCCTATTCGCCGACTTGGAGTTGACGTGAAGGCTTTTCAAGCACCTTCACTACCATCTCCAACTTCTTTCAGTACCTTTATAAAATATTTTTTTTCTTGCGGATACCTCTAATAGCCGTCGTCTTAGAGTTGACGTGAAGGCATTTCAAGCTTCCCTCATTATCATCTCCGACCTCTTTCGTCTAGACTGCAGAGATCAAAAGTGGTAGTGATGGTGGTTGAAGTGCCTTTAATCTAGCTCATTTATACATAACAAAACGTGTATTTCATAAGAAAAAAATATTTATTTTAATTATTAATTTTTTGTTAAAAACACATGTTTTTTTATGAAAAAAATGTGTCTAATCAATCATATAATTATTTTTTTATAATAACATACTTATATATTACAAAATTTACCAATATTAAATTATTAAAAAAATTATATAATTAAAACTAAAATCTTAAAATTTTTTATAAAAGCTTAAAATTTTTTATAAAAGCACTTGTATTTAAATGATATATGAAAAAATAAAATTGAAATTAGTGCATCCAAGATATTAAAATTTTAAATTTAAAAAAAAATTAAAAATTGGTGAAGAGATTAGTTTGGTGCACGACATTCAATTTCAGGGATTAAAATGAGTCACTTAATGCAAAGTGAGGGACTAATTTGGTACATATACAACGATGGCATAATTGATGACACGTGGACGAATACTGTTGCGACACGTGGCACAACCAGACACGTGGCCAAATAACATTGTGACACGTGACACAACTATTCACGTCAGCATGTCACGTGTCACTGGTCACCACATCATCCTACCATTACATGTGGCCAAATTATGAAGTGACACATGTCACTTATAGTCCACGTCATCATACTATGTCATCACGTCGTTAATAAAAAATAGGTCAAAAATTACTATGGTACATTTTTTTTAATCTTAGGGACGTAATTGGTGCAATTGAAATCTCAGAAACGATTTCAATGCAAAACACCAATCTCAGAAACTATTTTTGGGGTTTAACTCTAAATAGTATGTATCTTGGAGAGGTACAAAACTTCTAGATGCATATATACAAATAGGCTTTAGAAGTCAAAGGATAAATGCTTCACGCGCTAAAATTCTAATTTGCCACTTTTTAATTAATTCATTATAAATTATTATTATTTTTAAATTATTTATTAATATACCTTTATTTTTATCACGGCGGTATTTTTTATTTTTTTATTGTAAACAATATTATATAGCCAATAAATATTATCAGTACTTGGTTAATAATAATTATTTATATTTATATTTATAAAAATTTTATATA
>NC_029776.3:97696936-97705739 GCF_000817695.3 Arachis duranensis
AAATAAAAAAAGAAAAGAAAAAGTATTTTAAGGATATAAAAGTCTAATAATAATATTTTTAATATATCATATATCTACGAAGAATATTAAAAAGTCAATATTTTTTAGTGAAACATAAAAAAAATAATTAGTATCGATTAAAATATATAAAATAAAAAATATTTAGTTTGACCAAAGAAATGTCACATTATCACCCAACCAGATTAAAATTAAAGTATTTAGTTTGACCAAAGAAATGTGACATTATCAACCACGAACGTTTTCCTTTTATTTAGGCCAAAAGTCCAAAACAGATGTAAGGAATGACATTATCACAAGTGTGCTGAATTGGGTGTTTCTTCTACTTTTTCTTTTGGATTGTTGTGCTCTCAATTACAGGACAATTTTCCATGAATAAAATGACCAGAAAAGAAACCAAAGGTCTAGTGGTTACCGATTAGGATCGAGGCGTTGATACAGTGATAAAGAGAAAGGTTAACCAGTTTTGAAATAAAATAGTGGGATTTTGATATAATCGGAGATATAAATTTAATGATAATTAATCTTTTATTTTATTAATTTTTTTAGAGAATCTAAATTTTAAAAACAGTGTTCTAAAAGAAGTATAAAAAAAGTTAAGACGAAAGATCAATCTAAATTAAATACTCAAGTAGAGGATTAGATGTTGAGAGTTGTCATCCAAAAATCTAATGAAGCCTTACTCCAAGCTAGTTTAAGAGGCATTCATCAATTGGTTGAAATCGCTTATGATGCAACTTGTCAATAAACAATTAGATGTTTGTATATAATAAATATTTTTTAACCCCATAATCAATATACAATGCAACTTGTCATTGCTTATTAGGTGTCCAAATCACAAACCAAATGGATAGTTAAAACAACCTTAGTAAAAGGAGCTTCAGGAACCCACACTCTTTTCCTTTTTATTATATAGCCACAACAAAACAACGGAAACTAACTAAGAACACAGAGACATGGATATCTTAATATATAAATAATCAATTTATGTTCATGGGATGGGGTGTATGACTATTTTGCCGGTGGCTCTATGAGTCTTCAAGTAGGCAAATGCTTCAACGACATTAGAAAATGGAAAAGGACTTTTAGGATCCACTATTGGCTTGATCTTCCCACTCTCCAAGTAAGGTTTTAATTTCTCCAACACAACACCTTCTGAATTGAGTAAGTACCAAATAGCAGGAGGAATTTCAGGTTCTACTATTGTCACAACTTTACCCCCTTCTTTGATAGCTTTCAATGCCCTCTCATTTTGACCTGTTTTTAGAAACATTCATGATTTTAATTAGTTTTCTATAGTGTAATTCATATAAATAGTTCGGATTTTTCAAACAACAACTTACCAACTGCATCGAACACTACATCAAACTTTTCTGGAAGATCTTCAAAATTGACCTTGGTATAGTCAATAAGCAAGTCTGCTCCCAAATTTCTCAACAGTTCCAATTTGCCACTGCTGGCTGTGGCTGCTATCTTTGATGCTCCAAACACATGCTTGCTAAGCTGCCTCATCAAACAAGTAGATTAACTCATATTTTTATTTATTAAATATATATAATATCATTAGCAAGAGTTTAATTTTAATGCACTGACAGTGTAAAAAATTTTACACATTCGAACAATTACATCTGTCTTTTGATAATCATTCACGTAATCAGTAAAAATAGTAGTTATTTTTTATAATATAGCGTTATGTGATTGAATGCACGTGTAAAATTGTTTTACACTAATAGTGTATCAAAATAAATTCTACTAATAAATATAAAATTAAACAAAATAATTAATATTTTATATTTAAAGATATATACGGTAAAAACATATTTAATATTGATCTATCCTTTATATATTATAGATATAGATATTTTCATAGTAAAAATGATAAAGACTCGTATGTAATTATTTTTATATAAAAAATTAATAGTTAAAATTTTTTAAATAATTTAACATATTTGACTAAATTGATGTGATTTAACCATTTTTAACTATTATCTTCCTATGAAAGCAAGTACACGTTAGTTTTGAAAAAGTTATATGATGAAAACATAAACATTATGAAATAGAAGGAGTACTATAATAATAGAATGCACCAAACCTGAACAACATGAGTTCCAACTCCACCAGCACCTCCAAGAACAAGGATAGATTTTTGGGAAGAAAGAGAAGCTCTTTCAAGTCCTTGGTAGGCAGTGATGATTGCCAAAGGGAGGCTAGAGGCTTCAACAAAGGTCAAATTGAAGGGTTTGTGAGCCAACACTTTCTCTTCAGCTGCAGTATACTCTGCTAGTGACCCTATGGCCTTTGGGTTCTTCAATGCATTCTCATTGATGTCGCCATACACTTCATCTCCAACTTTGAACTTCTTCACTTTGCTTCCCACTTTCACTACCACACCCGCAACGTCATAGCCAGGGGAAGTCTGAATTTTGAATATTTTTTGTTGAGGTTGAGATATTCTTATTTTTTTAGATTCAAATTGATTGCAAAAATGTTGATAGTACAACGTTGTTTCCCAAACTTTTTAACTTACAGGTTTAATTTTCACATAATATATTATATTTGTATTCAATTATATATTATGTTTGATGTAATAGAATCACTATATAAAATATTTTGGTGTCGAGTTAAGATAATTCTATTACCGGCAAAGGAGAGTCGGAGTTCTTGAAATTTCCAAGGGCCCTCTTATAATCAACAGGGTTAAGAGCTGCAGCCACAACCTTAATGAGAACCTGATCATCATTGAGTTCTGGTACAGGGACATTAGGATCAAACTTGAGAATGTCTTCAATGTTACCATATTCAGAGTAGGTCCAAGCTTTCATGTGAGATGGAATGCTAGGTGTGCTTGCCATGATAATAGATTTAATCAACTAACTATTTGGTATAAGGGAAAATAAATGAAATAAAGGACAAGATTCAATGGACAGAAATGAAATTCGGAAGTTGGATTGAACTTGGTAATATGAAGATGGTATGGCAGTATGGCTATTTATATAGCATGGCCACAATAATAGTGTTACACCTTACAAAATGGGAAATAATTCAATTCAATGCACTTATCAGTTATCATGATGTCACCCCTTACATTTGTTTTGACCAAGCTAGCTACTTTAACTTTTGCTTTGAAACAACTTGAGACGGAAATTAAAGCTGTTTGGACTGGAGCACACTTGCCGCAATATGTAGCCCCAATTCATAAAATTTGGTTCATAAAATTAAAGTCTTTTAATGTTCGATATTTTACAAAATAAAGGGTAAATTAAACTACTAAATGTTACCTGAAAATTTTTCAAACGTAGTAATAATAATCAAATATTAAATCTTTTTTAAAAAATTTTAAAGATCAAATTTTAGTGCTTCTTTATACAAGTATTATTAGAAGGTCTAGATATTTTCATCCTTAATATTTGGTAATTTTATGTCAAATACCAACAAATTTTTTAAAAATAAAAAAGTCTAAAGATAAATTTTTGTTTCGATTTTTTGTATGCACCTTATAAATAATTATCCAAATGTTCTCACAAAAATTTAAATAAATACACAAATTATTTGTTAATACAAAATTTATTTGAAACTTATAAAAAATATAATTTTTTTTATCTTTGTCGTTTTTAAAACTCATTTAGAGGTTTATTTCTCATTTATATCTTTTAAGGTTATTATTACTAATAGTATAAACTTTTAAATATTATTTTAATAATTCACCCATAAATAAATAAAATAGCTATAGAATTATAAGCCCTTTAAATTATTCAACTATATTGGTCCACTACAAGAAACACCATTAAAATTGACGGTTAAACTGTCGATAATATTTAAAATCGATGGTAAAATTGACGGCGAATGAAATCGCTATTAAACTTGTCGATTTTTCAAAATTCTAATAAAATTAATGATTTTGTCAATAATAATTTATTAAAATCGACAATCTTTCCGTCTATAATATGAGTTTGAGAATTTTACTTGCTTAATAAAATCGACAATTTTACCGTCGATATTATTATACAAAATCGACAGCGTTTCTGTCAATATTTTATTCATTAAAATCGATAAAAGAGCCGTCGATTTAATTATTAAAATACGGACAAGTTCGTTATTTATATTTTGTTTTCTTTTGTCTATTTTAAATTTAAAAAGCGATAACTTTATCGTCGATTTTAATAGCCATATTTTTTTAATTATTTTTTCTATTTGAAAAATAGTAGACAATTAATGCAAATAAACTTTTAAATATAGAAATAATATTTATACAAAATATTAGATAACAAGACAAATAAACTTTTAAATATAATTTATATTAAATATCAGATAATAAATTTACAAGCTTATCAAAATAATAAATAATTATCTAACATAAAGAGTCAAAACAAGATAAATAACTAAACTTATCAAATTCGACATTACTAGTATTGGTTACAAGAAGGATCATTTGGGGTATCTTCAACATATAACCATTCTGTTTCCAATCTAGTTACCAGATATTAAAAACTCCATCCTCTCTCAAAAACCATGAATCCTTCTCAACGAAAACAATATCAAGTTGAAATAATCTTCCACATCCAATTATTTAAACTTCAATAAATATACTCAATTACACAACATAAAAGACAGTAAACAACAAAAAGGAAATTGAAGCTTACCCTGAAGTTAAAGAACTATTTTTCCCACATAATAAAACAGCCTTTTTAATGTGGTTTGCAACTTTAGCTTGAATACCAAATCTCGTCAAATGGTATCTTGTGACAGCAGCTCTAACAGGTTTTTCATTAACGACTATAGCTTTAAGCCCTCTAAAACTAGAAGGAAGATCTTTCATATTCAGCTTCTTCACATTTATTTTTGAATTTAATCCCAATTCCAATGTCCTTCACACACACCATTAAAGTAATTTGCTCATAGTATTCACTTGAGGCCACCTTCTTCACCAAACCATCAAACAAAAATTCCTCATCAGCAATTAGATGCTTGAAATTATCCCAATTGTTCCATTCATTAGCAACTTCACACCCGCTCAGAGTTTTCGAATTACAACCCTCGGACATATACCCAACAACTTCCTCTGTTTCTCCATTTTGATAAGTCTCATGTTTTATACATTGTGGGCTTTCTATTTTAATTTCTGCTAGATAAACTTTTACAAATATATGTTCTCGTTCACTGAACTACAAAAAATTTATACTTGTCAACAACTAGCTTGCAAAGAAATTAATACAACATGCATATTAATAATGCAAAGAAATGTATTTGCACTTTTTAAAACAATTCACGTTAACTCAATCATTAATCATATATCAACAATACTTCATCATTTTCTTAATCATCATTATTATAGTTCTCTTTCATATCATAATCAACACGTTCACATTTTCTCAATTAGAACTCCATCTTTCATAACCCCATCCACTACCACTTACCGCCTCTTATAGGTTCACTCTTTTCTCACATACGCATGTCTTCCTTTTTCATCAAAATGGCTAAGTTGCAAAAAAATCAGATTTTTACACCAAACTTCAAACGCGCATAACTTTTTTATTTTAAATGATTTTCATCAATTCTTCAAACGGCATAAACTTTACGGACCCAATATTCATTTGAAACAAGTTTGACAAAATTTAAGAATTCGAATGCCGAATTATGGCTCACCAAAATTGATTAAATAAAAATTAAATTTTTACCAAAATCACCACAATCCCTATGCTTTCCAAACTCTAAATCCTATAGCATAAGTTTATAACCAAAACAACCACACAATTATAATTCATCTGTTTTCCAACTATTTCTCATCATCCGTACCTATAATGTCATCAATATACAATACAATTTTCAATCCAAATTACAAACATTATTCATCAATTTCATCATTATAAGTTACTATCGCCATTAACCACCATCATCATCAACAATTCTCATCAATTCTCGTCAATATCAATACTCAACACACCTTTATCACAAATTCAACAATTCACACAAAACTTACTAAACCTTAGCAATTCCATTTAGTTCAACTTAATCTATGGTCAACTAGCCTAAATTTTCACGCAACATTATATATTACCTACGAGAAACTAAAACCATACTTTGGCCGATTCCTCTTTAATACTCAGACACCACAAATTTCACCGTTTCTCAAGCTCCAAAGCTTCAACTCCTCACCAAACACGAAATCCCAACCACCAGATTTAAACTCAAACTTTTCAACACCACCAATTTGACCCAAAAACTCACAATTTAATATCTAATACTAACAATATTACTCAAAATCAACTTAGGTTCATAATTATTAATAATTTACAAGAATTAGAAGTTTCTCACTTTACCAATGAAAATTTGGAACAAGACCCAGCAAATTTATAAAATTAGTTTGATTCTAAACACTAAAATTCAACAAAATCTCAACACATTTGCTCAAGATTTTTGAAAATGAGGGAGTGAGCAGCTGAGTAAAAAATTGAGATTTACCTACCAATTTGTTCGGTGAATTTTATAGAACTTGACACAATAATCGCGTGACCGCAAACAATGCGGTAATCAGAACTCCGAATGAAAGTTATGGCGATTTGAAATTTGATAAAAGTTTGGATTAGATTTCCCCGTTAATTTTGTGAATTTTACACAAGTTACCTGTTTTTTGCGCTTTGATAATTTCTTTTTCTTCGTATCATATTACACAAAGAACGTGGTAAGCATAGATAATATTACATCTCACATAAAAGCTTGGACCTACTCGGAATATGGCAGTATTAGTTTGATCAAACTGTAGTAATACCGCAACTCAAACAAGACCAAGTGCTCATTAACCTTGTTGCCGCTGCCCTCGTCAAGATTGATGAAAATGAAAATATTAAAACCTTACTTGATCAAAATGGAAAAATTAAAGCTTGTTTATTTGTAAATAATTAATGCATTTCTAAATAGTTCTGAGGATTGAACCAAACTCATCAATTCAATTAGATTAATCGAAAATCGATCACCAAATCAATTCGATTTGAGTAAAAAATTAGTTGGTAATGAAATGATCAAAAAACTAAAAAAAAAAAAGCCAAAGAACATAATAATTGGTTTTTAATTAAATTTTGATTGGACTTTCAAATTTTTAAATTTTTAATTTTACTGATTTAATGACCAATTAGGTTTTCAAAACCAACAACATATAAAATTGAAACAAACAAATATCATTGATTTCATTCCCACATTATCTTGAGAGTTCAGGAAACGGAAAAACTTACCTCTTCAGAAACCAATCTAGCTAGCTTCTAAAAATCTAGGACAGGTGCTAATAATTTCATAATTAATCAACATGAAAACCATCAAACTTCATGTTCATGAACAACTACACAGAGATATAGTTAGTTGTTGAACTTGCAAAGGATGTAACCAGAGAGAAGAGTGGCCATGGCAAATGACTTAAAAGCAAGGAAGGACAAAGCCGCAGATGCACTAGCCATTTCAACGAATTCAGATGGAATTACTACAGAAAACACATATTGCTGCTGTCGGGATGTGTTGATTACTGAGGTTATAGTGGCAGCTGAGGTTGCTGCTGCCAGTAACAAATATGTCAACACCTGCAACAACCAACCAATACTTTATCATTTACTTCATCATGCATGTATTCATACTTACATTGAATACACCGCATAATTTGGTTTCCTGGTTACACAGATCAGCCATTATATAATTCGAAAATGTTTGGTAATAAAAAAAAATTGAGTAAAATCAACTAAAATTTATTTTATTTGATATTTATTAATTATTATAATAATTAATGAATATTAAATAAAATAAATTTTAACTATTTTTTCCCTAATATTACCATATATAATTTTATTCAGCCGGCATCTAACGATATTTTTGAAATAGGGTGAGAACCTATTCATATAATAAAAATATTTCTACTTAAAGATAATAGTTAAAATATAGAGACGTTATTTAAGTAAAAATATTAAATTATTTAATAATTTTTAATTATTATTTTTATATAAAAATATTTATATATGAATAATTATTTAAAAAATAATAATGTTACTCTACACATATTTTTTATATTATATATACATAAATTTATAAAAAAATGACATTATTAAAAATAAGAGTTATAATATTCATTTATTCTCTATTATTTGAGAAGTCTGATGCCCGTCATATTACGTCCATATAATAATTAAGGATATGGAAAATGTCATATCACATGTCATGTGTTGTATTATCGTGTTAAGATAAAAAAAATGCTATTTATCATGGCATGCATATTATCATCATTAGGGTTGAAAGTGATTTGAACTAAGTTGAGTAAAATTAAATTTGAATTTAATTTATGAGATAATTTATTAATAATTGAGTCTATTTATAAAATTTAAATTCGACTTACTTATTATTCACAAATCAGTTCGAGAACATAAACTAACTCAAATAACATAAATATAATATATAATTTTATAAAAATAAAAATTTATATCTCTATTAATTATATATATATATAATTGAATTAGCTCACGAGATAATGAGTTAAGTCTATTTAAGTTTAAGTTCGGTTTATATAATAAATAAGTTTAAATTTAGGTTAAAGTTTGATTCACAAACTCATAAGTTCAGTTTAAAAAATCAAATTTAAATGGATTCATGAATTTATTTAACTCACTTCCAATACTAACTATGACTAATTTAAATACCTATTATTCTTAAAAAATAAAAAAATAATTTAACTATAAGTGGATCATGTTCTTTTCTTCTCTTTAGTTAACAATAACTAAAGAATTAAAGAATCTAATAAGAGTATTAGAAAATA